>NW_028301536.1:22850000-23135000 GCF_042242905.1 Orbicella faveolata | reverse complement strand
ACGTCATCCAGAAAGTAGTGGAAGTCAAACAGAACCTTTTTCAGTTCGTTTCTTGATATGTAGCCGTCCCTGTTGGTGTCGACTGTCTCGAATGCCTTCCTTAAACTCTCGTATCCATCACGAAACCGATCCCTACATCAAAACAAAAATGATTTTGAGGCGTTGCTCCATCGGTGAAAACAACGGAACAGTTTTCAAACCGCTCTAATGAGACCTACCAACATTAACAGGGTTTTGTGCTTGCTGAGCTTTAATTGGTTCAAGAAACTGTACAACGTGCTGATTAATTAAAACCGACATTATTTCTCCGTAAAATAAAATAAATACGAGGCTCAAAAGGCTCTTAAAAGTGTCAAATAGTTACTTGTAAACTAAACGTTCCGGGCATGGCCTTTTGGGCCTCGAATTTAATTTATTACATAGTGTCACGCATCTTTTGAATTTTTTGCTCATTCCTTCTTATTTCTGCGTAGTTTATATAGCTATAATCCGCCAGAGTGATTGGGTCTACGTCTACATTCCCTTTGGTTTTGGTGTAATGACCGTCGTTAGAAAAACCCCTCAACTGACCAATTTAACGCAGAGAATAATTACCGGAGTAGAGAACACGTATGTTTGGAGGCAAAAAGCATCAACAAATTCTCACCTTAACTGCTGCTCCACTTCAAGCGCTGATAAGAACGAGGCAGCCTGTGCTTGATTCCACGTGGCGGCCACGTGCATGTCCTGGCAAAACGGGAAAAAATCTTCTACCTTAGAAAATTGTTATTTCAAGATTTCTTTTGCTTTAAAGGCCATTTTATACGTCACAAAACCTGATTAAACAGATCTTAACTCACCTGTTGTTTCTGGTACATACTCTCCATCACTTGCTGACTCTGTTCAGCAATCAGTGTACTTGGGCCATGAATATCACCAGGGGCAAGCTCCCCGCCTAACTTGGCTAAAAACTCGCGATGATCCACATAACCATTCTTGTCAGTGTCATACCTACAGAATGAATCACGCAATGAGCAACCAATACTTTATAGCCTGATTTGGTTCATAGGCAGGAATTCTAGTATGAGAGCGGGGTGGGGGAGGAGAGGAGAGGGGAAAAAGAGGAGAAAAAGTGCATGAAGTGGGGGGAGGGGAAGGGAAGGGGGAAGGGAGGCGAGGGGAAAAAGAGAGTGAGCAAGGTTGGGAAGCATTTTTGGACAGTGTACAGTGCAAATGTGAACTAAGCGCTCTGGAAAATAGAGCCATTTACAAGCACTCTATACCCTTGGAGAAAAGAAAAGTGACTATTGATATGCCCATCCAGCTCCCCAAAAAATAACTTGTCGCCACCACATCAGAGCTGGCTGATAAGAAACTACTTAAATCACGTGTTTAAAAACCTAGCTGTTACTTACTTATCCCACAGTTTCTTGAATTCTTCTTTGTTGAGTGGGATTTGGAACTGGTAGAGCACTTTCTTAAGCTCTTTCTTGGTAACAATTCCATTTCCGTCGCGGTCGAAAGCCAAGAAAGCTTTTGACAAGTCCTCATTCTGTTCCCAAGCTTTTCTTCTAATGATCTGGTCTGCCTGCTCGGCTGTCAGGTAATTCATATCCTGAGTTTCATTGAAGCTGAAGAAGGAAACCAATATCACACATGTTAAAATTGGATCAGGAACTTAGGAAAGGACGCCATGGTGTCATCGTGCCTCGTTTGTCAGAGCACTCCGATGAATGACTGAATGTCAACTGAGAACAGGAATGTTAATAACACAAAACAAGAGCAACGCTTAAAACACGACCAGTTTG
Source organism: Orbicella faveolata (assembly GCF_042242905.1). NCBI lineage: Eukaryota > Metazoa > Cnidaria > Anthozoa > Scleractinia > Merulinidae > Orbicella > Orbicella faveolata. Next base: position 23,133,213 of record NW_028301536.1, on the reverse strand, counting down.
AACCAGTTTTGGAAATTTATCACGTTAGACCAAACACCAACAACACAAGTCAATCTCGTAGGTTTTGTCACAATCAGTTTTGCAAACAGCGGTTTTCAATTGAGTATCAGGGTCGTAAAACCAAAACCAAGGTATTAATTCCAGCCAATCACAGCGGACACAGACAATATGTACAGTGAACCAATCAAAAACTCGAAGTATCTATTATTACATGTAGTTGACCTGAAGCGTGGGAAAAGGAGTGCGCGTGAGTCACAAAGCTGTTATTGCAGTTATCAGCGGCTTGACATACAAACGAGGCGCAAGGGTCAATTCTGCATTGTATTGACCCTTTCGCCTCGTTTGCATGCCATTTAAAACAAAAGAATGTTTGACCGCAGACTCAACTGCAATATCAGCTATTGGTTTTGGTTTAACTCTGATTGAATGAAAAAGCGGCGCCAGTTTTTTTAAGCCAATCGTGTGGCTTAGTTGATAAACAACAATTACTTTTCGATACTCCAATGAAAACCACTCTACCCTTGCAGAGAACGAACTGCGTTGGCTTTAAGTCAACTCTACAATCTGATTTGCCGCAAAAAATAGTTATGAACAGGAGACCCCCAAAAGCTCACGTCATGCAAATAACAGGTGACAAAATGGGAAAAACTTTCACTGGCTCATTCTTAATATGATATTCACAAGAAGTCCCTTTAGCTTGTTCTTGTTCTTAGCACAGCGTACCTGTGGGTAGAATACAGCCAAGGGTGTCCCTCTTCAACAGTCTCCACGTGCTCAAACCGTTTCAGGAATTCTCTGTAGTTCAGTTTGGCTCCTTTCTGTATACCGAGGTTTAACATGAGCTTATCAAACTCTTCGTCCGACAACAAGAACATGAACGAGTCCAGAATTCGCCTGAATTCTGGCCTAGTAATCAACCCATTGCGATCATAATCGATTTTCTGGAACGCTGCACGTAAATCCTGCATAAGAAAAAGGGAAAACGGGAACATTAAACATACAAAAAGTAGTTCTCCAAGAACAAACACTTCCCATATCAGTTGCTCCTTTCTCGAGTACCACATTTTGTGATATTTATGCAGATGGTGCTTCATAACTTTGGTAAATCACGGCATTAACTAAAGACTTCGATGATTTTTGTTTTCAATGTTGTATTCATATCTGTGCCTTCATTTGTTGCCGTTTTCTGACCTGAAAGCTTTCTCTGAGTTTAGTTCTCAGTCTGGCCTCCACGACACTTGCTTTCATGGACTCTTCCTGAGGCACTGGAAGGTTGTATCTGAGAAAAGAAACATTTGCGAGGTTAACTGAGGTTCACGCCGGTCGAACAAGGCACAAACTAAACAAAAGAGACAAGATAATAAACAAGAAAAACAAGACAAAAATCCTTGATACCTGTGACTGGGGTATTCGCTCACTCTCTCTCCCACACCAAACGAGCGACGATCCTGAAAGTTATCCAGGAATTCCATATAGGAGAGCTTCCCTTTGTGAAATCCCAGCCTAAAAACAAGCATACAATTAACTATTCTACTGCAATTTCGTCAATTAATCTAGGAACGCTGTCCATTAGTTCACGGGGTGGGGGTTAGACGAAAACAATTTAATCGGAAAGCCGGTCGAACCAGGCTAGTTCTTGCAGAAAGGATTAACGAGATCGTCCTCCTCAGATCTCGCTCGCCAGGCTCGCTCTGTTTCTGGTCCCAGATTTTTCTTGCCCTAAGCCTCCTTTACAGCTCACCAAGAAGCCATTTCACAGGCTGGTTAGGTGAGAGAGGTTCAGGATATAAATATGGAATTTTACAAAAGGTTACCTGGCACTCAGAATGCGAAACTGATCATCCGTCATGTATAAACCAAGACTGTCTAAAACCTGAGAAATTGAGAAATAAAACAAAACATATTTTTCTTCACGACTCTAACATATTTTAACCAAAAAAATACCACCTTTCCAACAGCAATTGTTAAACAGGGCAGTTGATCCGTTATGGCTCGTAAAAAACGACAACAACAACAACAACAACAACAACAAAGCTAATAAAGAGAGAAGTTTACATACCATTCTGAATTCCTTTCTTGAAATTTTCCCATCTCCATCGCCATCGAATTTGACAAATGTTTTTCTGAAGTCAGGCGACCTCTGAGCAATGTACTCCTGAAAAGAAGAAGCAATCTTAAGTTGACATTTATTAAAAGTGGACGAGACATGTTCAACAGTTCAAAACTTGTGCAAGGAGGTTGTAAGTAAAGAGTTCACGTTTATCAGGTAATAAAACGCGCAAAGTGGCAAATACTGATTCTTTTGTATTGATGTAAAAACATCTACGGTCAAATTACTGTGATTTTTACGTTTTAGCCTCCATTACCTTGAGGATGTCCATACATTCATTGGCTGTTTTTTGACCTGTTAGGCTCAGCGCTCTCTCTTCCGCCAACTCTAATCTATAAACGCAACAATAAGTTGGAAAAGAAATTACAAACGAAGAAAAGTAAGCTAATCATACTTCTAAGCCTAAGATGTGTGTTTTGCTTCACTCTTTAAACTTTTCTTCGTACTTCTTCTTTGGCTACCCACCCCTCATCTCAAAGATAAGTGAACATTCCACCTTTTCGTCTCCCACACCCAAATAAATCGGCATACGAAATTGTGGAGTCACCCTTCCTCAATTCCTAAGATGAACAGGACATTTTTACCTCGTAGACTGGTCTTGTTTCATGAACTCCGCCTTGGCTTCACTTTCATCATGAATTCTTGTACTCAAACCATTAATATCACCTCCAACAATATCAACACCCTAAAAAGTTATCAAAAACACATTCCGATGTGAACTAAAAGTAGATCAATCCATCTGCAATGGCTTAAAAATACACTTCTTGCAATTAACGCATTTGGAACAAAACTCACAAGTCTACACTAGCTGCTCTGTATAACTTAATATACAAAGCTGTCTTGCAATGTACTGACCAGTTTGCTGAGAAATTCTTGAAAATCAACAGTTCCATCTGTATTTTCATCAACGCGACTCCACATTCTGAAAATCATGGAATATTATCGGTAAGAGGCTGAGGTTTACTATTGGATTCTTGGACAAAACCCATTTAACAACTTATGTTTGTCCAACACTGACAATTTTTTTTGTGTGAAAATGTCTATAAAAGACAATGTACGTCATTAATTATTACTTTTGAAATATATGAATACTTACAAATCAAAATGATCATCGGAGACTGGAAGGCAGTATTTCTCAAGAAGGTGTTTCAGCTCATCACGTGATATGGACCCATCTCTGTCTCCATCAATACCAAGGTATGCTGAGGCAATTGCCTTCCAATTGTCTGTAATCTTTGCCCGCAAGATGTCTTCCACCTAAAATAAAACGATTTGATTTTGCAGAAAACGTTAATGTGTTAAAAGTTTCTTGTGCTCAAACCATTTACTCTTCACAATAAAAAAATATAGAAACTTACAGTTGACCAGGCCATGATGGCAGGAGGAGAAACACTTTTTGGTGAATGGTCTGACACAAGCCAAGGATGTGCACCCTGAAAACAACAAGTTAACAGTCCAATTAACACTCATAGACAACCTGTTTATAAAAAAAAAGATCGTAATTGGGTGTCAAGTATTGCCTGAAATGTTCCTTATCTCCCACCTGCAGCCCAATCCCTGGGTGAGAGACATGTCTCTAATGCCTGAGGATTAGGCTGAGGGCAGGAACTGACAGATATTTCAGGCTATGTCATGTAGAGCTTATAACAGAGTGCAATGTCAAAGTGGAAAATGCACTTTTCAACTGGAAACTGAGAATGTTTTGTAGCTCTGAGAACTGTTCCCAGTCTTGGCCAATAAGGGAGCATGAAATCACATTCATTCATAAACGAGAAACAGTTCTCAGTATCCACCAATGAGAACGGGTGAATTTTTCATCGAAAACAAAATGTCTGGTAAGCATCTGTCATGAATCACCGATAAGTAATTATTCTCGAACGTTTGTTTGTCATCATCTATTAACCACACATGAATGAGTTTACACAATGATCTTTTATCAATAATAGTCGAGTTGAATCTCAGTTTGCGAATTTCGACTATCTACAAGAATGGTGTTTACGTGGCTCTTTAACTAAGCTTATCAACAACAACAACAAAAAATGTACTCGGGATATTAAACCGAAAACTTTCTAGTTCAGCCGCACAAGTCCACATAACTGCGGTGCGGAAAATACAACGTGAAATTCTGCTTTTCCATTTTTCTTTCCTAACAAGCATATCAAGGAAGGTGGCAACTTACCAACAGTGTGTCGATCCGTCGTCCAAATGCAAATTTCATTAACTTTTTCCTGGGTCCATAAATCATGAAAGCGAGAGATCGTTTTCCCTGAAATTCGCGCCAAAATTTTCCCACACTTGTTTAGCCACTGTTTCATTACGATCTCTTTGAGTATTTCCTCGGCAGCTTGGAGGATACCTTGTCACTTCTGATAATTTACCGTTTGGTGCAATCATTTTGATTCGTTCTTCGGCGCAACTCCAAGCTCCTTTCTCTGAAATCTACCCTTAGCGCGCGCCAACCCGCCACGCCGGACGATATCTCCGATTTATGGCTACTTTATCAGAACATATCATACATTGAAAGGTCACCGGCGGGCGATTTAGGTCAAGATATTTTTAGAATTGAGAACTGTTCTCGTTTTCTACCAATCGACATGGTTTATATTGCTTGTATATTCGCTTGAAACAGCTTTATAAACTGATTATTATCCTGGACGGATGATCAGTAATTCTTCGGACTACAGAGCAAGTAAATATTCTGCTGAAATCTAACGCTTAGAAAGCAATAATTCGTGTTTTCTCAAAACCACGAAATGACGAAACGCGACTAGGGCTTTCGAGGTGTCATGTTACGAGATCACGAGTGTTGCGTGTTGTTTTGACGTCATGTCACTCATCTCCGTTCATTACATTTATGGGAAGACTGTAACCTGAAAATCTGTTGTCTTGGTTTTTCTGTCTCGGTGGCCTTCCATAAAATAATATATTTACGGCAAACCGAATAATAAAATTTCGCATCTTATCGCGCTCTGCAAGGGTGGCTGAGCATTGAATTTTCGCTGAACGATTTCCTGTGCTGCATAGCTTTCTGTTCAAACATTCCCAGAATTGTTCTCGCTTTCAGCCAATTGGCGCTTTGTTTATCCGAGAACTGTTCGCAAATTCAGCCACTTAGCGTCAGAAAACCATGACATAATTTGCGTGTCACCCCCGAGAAGTATTTTCCGATCTTAGAAAAGGGACATATTGTTAAATTGTGAGAACTGTTCTCAGTCTAAGCCAATAGGCTGATGTCAGTGTATCTCTGCATTAAAGAAAAGGAGTAATTTAGTTACTTGTGACGAATGGTAAAATCCGATACTCGCCGAGACCCCTGTTAGAAAATCCGAGACCGAGACCAAAACACGCAAGACTTCGACACCGAAATAAATGCAATGTAAACGAGACTTCGAGACTCTTCGCAAAGGCTGTCGAGATTTCGAGATCGGATGAAAAGTTTGCGAGACCCAAAATTTTGGAAGTATCATTCGCCACCCCTTTTAATGGATTATGGGGACAACGAGTGAAATGAACTTGGCCGACAATTTCTTGCCTGTGAAAAGGCTTTGAATTCTGGTTGTTTTTAGTCATTCTTTCGCGCTCTCCACCGGGATTACTCAGCATTGAATTGTCGCTGAACGATTTTCGCGCCACAGAGCTTTCTTATTTTAACATTCCTGTAACTGTTCTCGCTTTCAATCAACTGGCGTTTTCTTTGGCCGAGAACTGTTCCCAAATTCAGCCACTTGGCGTCAGAACAGACGATGGTATAATTTTGACAGGTTCCGGCTCAATTTCCTTTGTTTGTTCTTTGTCTTGGCTAATCGGCACCCTTGTTATAAAAGCTAAAGCAGCCCTACAAGGGTCACAATGTACTAAAAGTTTCTCAAATGAGACATTTGGTCGTGTTTTGTCCTTCCTGTACCCTTTTCCCTTCATATGACCGGATATGATACAATGTGATGATGCAACTGGTTATTTTGCTTACAAAACGACCTAACATAAGGAAATTGTGTTCAAAATGCGAAATGGCTAGCAGAGGAACACTACCGTGAGAAACCGTGCAATACATCAATGCTGACTCAATTCAGACAAAAATAAATTCAATTTTTTGGAGTATGTTTTTACTCACTACACCTTGGAGAAGGAGTTCGAGTTATCGTGAGTAAAATCATAGAGAATATGACCTGACGGAAGAATAGACCACTTCGAGTTAGCGGAAGGTTCGAGTTTTCGCGGGTTTCTTTCGCGCATTCTAAGGATGAATTGTCGCTGAACGATTTTTTTCGTGCCGCAGAACGTTTTTGTTTTAACATTCCCATAACTGTTCTCGGTTCTAGCCAATCGGCGATTTGTTTGTCCGAGAACTGTTCTCGAATTTAGCCACTAGCTTTCCGCGCCTTGAAATGAATGTGGCTTTGTGCACTCAGTCTAGCCAGAGAGCCTCCCTCGGCGGTGTATATTGGCTAAATCATGGAAATCGTGTAAGTTCAGCAAATTTGAAAACGGCCTTTATTGAAATACTGAAGCGGCCGATATCTTTGTCAGGGTTGCTTCATCTCACACTCACTCAAACAGTGGACTTAGTGATCATGAGTGGGCTCAAATGTGTTACTAAATAAAAATTTTCATCCTCTTGTCACCTCATCTCAGTTTCCCAGTGTCCTTGTAAATAGAAATCATGCTCTTACTCCACTGGAAGACTCCACAAAATTTGGCAGGGATGAAAAGGGCATTCAATGCAGTCAACAATTTGAATGTGAGAGCTCCCTTATCTCTAATATCCGAGAGGTGTTCTCGGTCTTGGCTAATCAGCATCTTATTATAAGAAATATTCTCACGGAAAGCAAAAACAGCATTACAAGCGGTACAATTAAGATGAACTTTGTCGAATGACACACTAGGTCTTGTTTTGCTCTTTCTGTTCGCCTTTCCCTTCATATACGCCTTTAATGAGCGGTCGGGCAAAATTCCGCAAAATTGTAAAGTATTTGCCAGCGTATAAGCCATTGACGCATACAAAAAATAGTTCCAGTCCAACTGTCTACCAGTTACCATCATTGAGCAGCCTGTAGGCAATCTGCCATCTGTAGTCATCGATGTCATGCTATAGAGGAAGACGAAGTAGATATAATAAATGACTTTACACAGAATTACAAAATTGGCCTAATTTGCGGAGAGAACTATATTTGCATCACAGTTAAGGGTTAAGGATCGCCGAGTATTTGGTCCCTCACAAAATGACTGGATCTGTCTCGATATATAGCTGCAAATTCGGCTTGTCGGGAAAAAACGATTGGCACAAAACAATTGCCAGAATAACTTGTTCTTGTTTTGGTGACTTTACAGTGACTACAATTACTACGTTGATGAAGTACAGCATTTCGGTTAAGACACACCTGTTGGAAAGCGATTTCCTTTCTTTCTGTAATGCACTCCGCGATGTAGGGAAGAAAAGTGACTGTGTCAACTAACGCACGTCAGAGTCTAACTACATCCATGGTAATTTTCGGTTTAAGTATTAAGAAAACGAATCACATTCTAAAGGATTACCTTCAATACGTAGACTCCACAGCTGACATCATCGTTTTGTAAGGGGTGAGGACTGGCCAAGTCAGTCCAGTAACATCCCTCAAGCTGGCTCCTTTTAGTTAGGAAGACCCTTGCAAGGAAATTGTGAACAATATAGGCTCACGTCATGCTTGTCATCTCTTTTAGAGGTCTAAATAACGGATTGTAATAAATTGTCCCTTTGGATTTTCGAGACGAGTCGAGCGCAAATACATTTATCAAGATATCGCTTAACGTTTAACGTGAGGGAATAACAAGTGCTATTATCTTTATTGTGGTCTAGGCATTTCGTTATGTTTCGTTCGTTAAGTTATGTTTAGGTTAAGTATCTGAGCCCGTAATTCCCCATAAGTATACTTACGCCTAGTGTCCAGTGAAATCACTGGGCAGCCTGACGGGGGAACACAAATTTCTTGTATGCCGAAATGTCAAGTTGTAACCAAATGCAATAAGCAGACATTGGAAAAAAGTACACAGGTTGATAAATAACTATGACAATTTCTTCTTTGTTACATGACGGATAGTTAAGCTTGAACATAAAATATAGTATATTATAGTAAAATGGGGAGCAGGGATGGCGCAGTGGTGAGAGCGCTCGCCTCCCACCAATGTCCCGGGTTCAATTCACGGACCCGGCGTCATATGTGGGTTGAGTTTGTTGTTGGTTCTCTTCTCTGCTCCGAGAGGTTTTTCTCCGGGTACTCCAGTTTTCCCCTCTCCTCAAAAACCAACATTTCTCAAATTCCAATTCGATCCTTGAATGCACGGACATTTCTGAACGAGTTCTTGTGAACTCCTTGGTGCTCCGTGGGTAAACAAAAATTACATTTACAAAAAATTACATTTTACATTTACAATTACCAACATTTAGACGCCCTTAAAATTTCCCTCTATTTCCATTTCAAATTTTAAGGGAACCCTTGCGTAATTGTGAGCCTCATGTATACCAATTTTAAAAAAAAATTAATTCTGCACGTACGTTCAAAGTGGTATGAATGTAATGTGTATGTCAGCTACTTACCCTTTTGCGCCAGGGCATCCCTTGCTTAGTTCTTTCATAGAAAAAACTATTCGCAGTGATAACGAACTTGCCCTGCAACTGTTAAAGAGAGCTCTTAAACTACTTTTAATTAAAATTGCTACTCGTGATGTGACGCAACATTGACCGTAACAGTCATCTGATACTTACGTTTTTGTAGGCCCGTTTTTCTAATACTGCCATATACGCATTGATAACCTGTTATATTAAAGGAGACTGTTAGAAGCTCGCAAAGATAAAAAAAGGTGTAAATTTGTTCTGCATTTGTTTCTATAAAGCGAAACCGAAAATCAAGAGAGCGCTGGAATCTTGCTCCTTTCGCATTTAGTGGATGCGTAGTTAACTGACTACGCATTAGCCGTTTCTTATCAGTAAAATCCTACTTACTGAATCATTTAGCCATCCAGGTTGTCGATGGCTCAAATAGAGACACCATTAAAGATTCGTGGATGTCCGGCATTCCTAATTGCAGTGTTTTGATATCCTTCTAATTCAAGTAACACCAGTTTTGAAAGTGCAGTAAGGGGTGGAAGTGTCATTCCATATGGCTTGAACCTGACGAAAACGAATTTTTGCCAAATTGTAAAAGGGTGAAATTGTGGTAATACGTTTAAAAAAGACGTAGTTATCAAAAAAGCAAATCAAACTGACTACAGTGATTGAGTTGAATTCCTTTTAGTTTAGTTCTCTTTGGGAAGCCAATCCTTGGTAACTCCCGGCTACCACATTTTTAGGCTTTTTATGTCAGCTATCAAATGATGGTAATTACCTGAGAAATCTTTAGTCTTTCTACTAGTGCCTCTTTGCACTGAGGGAATGCTTCTTGGACTTCCTGTATTCTGGGGAATGTTAAGGCGTTAGCCAGTTTGTACCAGCTTCCTCGGCTTCTAGGTCAGTGATAAAGACCTGTTCGGTGTCCACAGTCTCCACTGTTGCCTGAGCGGGCCAACCGAACACACCATTTTTTCCATGAATTTGTTCCAAAAACGTTATCGAAAAAATGCCATCTTCCGCCTTCAGCACTCTCCCCAAAAAGAAACAATCGCAGTTACTGTATGCGACAGCGACAAACATGCCACTGGATACCTGCAAAGGAAAACAGCTTATCAGTAGTAAATTATTTTCTAGTACATGTAAACCATTTGTGAAATCAACATAATTCATTCCTTTCTACGTAGCCGTTCATCGGTTTACCTCTCGGCTTTTCGTAGGTTCCTGTTTTTCTTTTCTTTCTGAAACGTCCAATTCTTGGAGTCCTCTCGTCTCCGCCGCTCGTGGTGGCGTCATATTATTGGTTTCTTTATGGGGCATCTGCTGAAAGAATCAGACATAAGTTAAATTGACAGCAATATTCAAATAGATGATGCAAGGGTGGTTACTCACCGATTCCAGCTCTTCAGGTGACTCAGCTTTCATTTTCTTCAGAGGCGTGGAGGTACTCTTAAAAGCAATGACAACAATATTACGAGGTGGTCAAAGACAGTTGCGCTACGGCTATATGGGCTCACTAGTAACAGTGTCATGGTTTATGATACCATATATATATGTCTGCCACTCCCAATCTCAGTGCTAGAGAGCTTAGGTGGTCGGTTCGTTAGAACGTCCGAGTCGGGACCGGGAGGTGCCATGGAATAGCCTTTGCTGTACAAAAGAAAAAACACTAGGATAACAAAGTTAAAGAACCTGAGATGAAAGCTAGTGGAGCCTACCACGTTAAAGTTCGTACATCCCGCCAACGCATAGTAGAGACACTCGCAGTTGGTTATTACATACAAAATTTCAAATTGGCTCCTGATGTTCATCTATATAGATCACTCAGCCATCGACCTAATATTTCCCCTAGCCATGATACCTTTACTAGTCAGTATTTACGGATTTCTTTGACTTTCTTGTCTGAAAATGAGGCAGATTAGATTTTCTTCAAAAGTGACACAGACCCTTCCTTCACAGGAATTTATGAAAGGGACCCTTATTTGGTACAAACGTGCGTCGCTATAAACGGCGAAAATGAAAAGCAGGTTACTACATGGCAAGCACTCAATTACGTAGCAAATCTTTCACTCACAAGTGGTATTAGCTGCTCCTCGATTCCTATGCAGTTTCCGTGAATTTGTTGTCCCTCCTCGACATTTATCTAATAAAGGAGAGTAAATCGACCCTTACAGACTGCATAACACTTCTTGTGGGGTATTACTTCCTCCTTTTAACTTCGGTTGTCACGTGAGTTAAGTAGATATAATGGTAATGTATAAAGGCAGCACTTACTACAAAAGGCATCGGTATGGCGTCTAATGGGGCTCCCACTGTTGCTTCCGGTGACGAGGAGAGAACAACGCTCGAAGAGTGCTGGTCGTCGAGCAAGAGCTTTTGCTCGACGATAAGGTTATCTGCAGCGGGTAAGGGAAACTAACATTGTATAGGCATCTCAGTCTTTGCCAAAGGAGCAAGACAGATTGTAAATAAAATCAAGTATGGATGAGCTTACTTCAGTTGACTTTCTTGTCATTTTCCCTGTTGTCTGGGTGGTTTTTCGTTCGCTCTTGGTTTGGCCCTAAGAACCAAGACAGTTAATATTTCCACCTGCCATAAACTGCTGTAAGCCTTGAGAAGATACCATTCAGCGACTTAGCTGTGGATGTAGCGAGTTAGTACAAGATGCAATGTTTCATTAATGTAGGTACACAAAAATTGCGGTGCGTAATCTGCTGTTACTATTCCTGATTGACCTATTCTTTGTTGATCCAGAGAGTACTAATCAAATAAGGCACCAAGCATAGACCATTGAGAGCAAAGTGTTACCTCAACCCGCACTCTCAAGCTTTCGGTCTTCGTAGTGTTTCCCTTACTCGGTTTTTCCTGTAATCGATTCATACAATTATATCAGTCAGCGAAAACCTGAATATTAGTTACAAGAGGTGGCAGCTCTAACAGAGGCGGTTTCGGGGATGTCAGTAAATACTTTGCTCCGCGAATTGGCGGAAACGCCAGGTTTTGGGATTTTTATCCCAGGACTTGCCAGAAACTTGGGAGGGACAGAAAAAGAAAAAAAACATTGGGACCTACCAACTCATCATTTACTTCGAGAAGCAGTGTTTGATCCAGGTTGGCTTTTGTGGACGACCGTTCATCTTGCAATCTACTGACTACCTAAAAGTATCAAAGGCAGAATAGTCTTAACGGTTACTGTCTTTCTCTCGAGAAAATCAATAGTTACAATCTAACACCAAGAACATGAAAGGATTCGCCTTCACAAAAAATAAGTCACTTACATTCAAGTTCCGATGAATGACGCTGTTGCTTGCCTTCCATCTTTTGAGGATATCCTTCCCTTGAGTGGGTTCCTCCGCATCTCCTAAATCTCCTTGCCACTCGTAAAGTTTTTCCCTCATTGACAAAACAGTAGTGACAAAATCTGGAGTGTCGTACTTTTTCCAGGTGGAAAAATAGCCCGGTTTTCATTACGTGGGGCTATCGGCAAGAACTTAGCCACTATATCTGTAGTTTCAGACGAGCTTGGATTTTGCACTCTTGCGGTTTGCTGCTCTCAAATGCCGCTAGTCCGGTTGTCTGAAGTTTATGATTATATATGCTGAGATAAACAAAGGAACTGATCTCCACTGCGGAAGTGAATTGCACCGTTGGAAACAGGACGATATGTGAAACACGTAAACGGAGAAAACTGTTTTGGAACAAACTAATTTCAACGGTTTATTTGATCGTGGTTAATTTCGTGGATAACGGTTCACCTAGTGAGCTGCACATGACCTGCGTCAAGCTTCAACTGGTGCTCTCTGAAAATTTCTTGATTCTTCAGCTGCAAAAACTGCTATATTTTCAAAACAAAGCACGCTACCGAGCTGAAAATATGCTAGCAGATACATTTCTAAAACTTCGTTTTCGTGATGGAGATATAAATAGAAACGTCTGTTTACATTTGAATTTTAGTTTTTCATGACGGCACGTGAAAACCGAGAATACTTTAAAGTGGTTGAAAAGTCGAGCGGAGTTTCTGCAAAATGTTTGTAAAAGCCAGCATCTCTTAGAAACGCCAGTCTCTCCACTTAACTTGCTTACTAGCCTGAATAAAACGAACAGTAGCAAACCGTATTACGAAGTATGATTTTCTATAGAAACGCAAACGGTCGACTCGGAATTACATCCTGCTTTCATGCTATATTGCGTGCACAATTTTGCGGAAGTTTGCCTGACCTCACATGTTAAAGGCGTATATGAAGGGAAAGGCGCACAGAAAGAGCAAAACAAGAGCTAATGTGTCATTCGACAAAGTTCATTTTAATTGTGCCGCTTGTAATGCTCTTCTCGCTTTCCATGAGAATATTTCTTGATTGGCCAAGATCGAGAACACTTCTCGGATATTAAAGATAAGGAGGGTCTCACATTCAAATTGTGGACTGCGTTGAATGCCCTTTTCATCCCTGCCAGATTTTGTGGAGCCTTCCAGTGGAGTAAAAGCATAATTTGTGTTTACAGGGACACTGGGAAACTGAAATAAGGTGACAAGAAGACGAAAATGTTTATTTAGTAACACATTTGAGCCCACTCGTGATCACTACGTCCGTTGTTTTAGTGAGTGTGAGATGAAGCAACCCTGACAAGGAAATCGGCCGCTTCAGTATTTCAATAAATGCTGGTTTCAAATTTGCTAAACGCAATACAACTGATGGGACCTTACACGATTTCCATGATTTAGCCAGTATACACCGCCGAGGTAGGCTCTCTGGCTAGACTGAGTGCACAAAGCCACATTCATTTCAAGGGGTGGGAAGCTAGTGGCTGAATTCGAGAATAGTTCTCGGACAAACAAATCGCCTATTGGCTGAAACCGAGAACAGTTATGGGAATGTTAAAACAAAAAAGTTCTGCGGCACGAAAAAATCGTTCAGCGACAATTCACTGCTGAGTCATCCTTAGAATGCGCGAAAGAAACCTGTGAGAACTCGAACCTTTTGCTAACTCGAAGTGGTCTATTCTTCCTTCAGGTAGAGGATTTTACTCACGATAACTCGAACTCCTTCTCCAAGGTGTAATGAGTAAAAACATACTCCAAAAAATTGAATTTATTTTTGTCTGAATTGAGTCAGCATTGACGTATTGCACGGTTTCTCACGGTAGTGTTCCTCTGCTAGCCATTTCGCATTTTGAACACAATTTCCTTATGTTACGTCCTTTTGTAAGCAAAATAACCAGTTGTATCATCACATTGTATCATCTCCGGTCATTTGTTCCCATCTCTCGCAAACTCGAACTCCCGCTAATTCGAACCCTTTCTGGTTTCACTTGAAGGTTCGAATCAGCCGGAGTCAACTGTAATAAGAGCCAGCCAGAATTCAAAGCCTTTTCGCAGGCAAGGGTTCATTTTCCCGCGCGTTGTCCTCATCATTTATTAAACTCGATATAGTAGAACAGGTAGAGAGCAATGAAAACTAAATTACTCGGTTTCCAGAATGCAGAGGTACACTCACACTGCCATCTATTGGCTAAGACTGAGAACAGTTCTCACATTAACAATAAGTCCTTTTGACTCGCAAATTGTTCACTCGTAAATACTTGCATGCCGTTTCCACGCGTGCACAATTTTGTGGAATTTTTCCCAACCAGTTAAGGCGTATATGAAGGGAAATGGGTACAGGAAGGACAAAACACGACCAAATGTCTCATTTGAGAAACTTTTAGTACATTGTGACGCTTTTAGTGCTGTTTTAGCTTTCATAACAAGGGTGCCGATTAGCCAAGACAAAGAACAAACAAAGGAAATTGAGCCGGAACCTGTCAAACTTATACCATCGTCTGTTCTGACGCCAAGTGGTTGAATTTGCGAACAGTTCTCGGCCAAAGAAAACGCCAGTTGGCTGAAAGCGAGAACAGTTACAGGAATGTTAAAATAAGAAAGCTCTGTGGCGCGAAAATCGTTCAGCGACAATTCAATGCTGAGTAATCCCGGTGGAGAGCGCGAAAGAATGACTAAAAACAACCAGAATTCAAAGCCTTTTCACAGGCAAGAAATTGTCGGCCAAGTTCATTTCACTCGTTGTCCCCATAATCCATTAAAAGGGGTGGCGAATGGTACTTCCAAAATCTTGGGTCTCGCAAACTTTTCATCCGATCTCGAAATCTCGACAGCCTTTGCGAAGAGTCTCGAAGTCTCGTTTATATTGCATTTATTTCGGTGTCGAAGTCTTGCGTGTTTTGGTCTCGGTCTCGGATTTTCTAACAGGGGTCTCGGCGAGTATCGGATTTTACCATTCGTCACAAGTAACTAAATTACTCCTTTTCTTTAATGCAGAGATACACTGACATCAGCCTATTGGCTAAGACTGAGAACAGTTCTCACAATTTAACAATAAGTCCCTTTGCTACGATCGGAAAATACTCCTCGGGGGTGACACGCAAATTATGTCATGGTTTTCTGACGCTAAGTGGCTGAATTTGCGAACAGTTCTCGGATAAACAAAGCGCCAATTGGCTGAAAGCGAGAACAATTCTGGGAATGTTTGAACAGAAAGCTATGCAGCACAGGAAATCGTTCAGCGAAAATTCAATGCTCAGCCACCCTTGCAGAGCGCGATAAGATGCGAAATTTTATTATTCGGTTTGCCGTAAATATATTATTTTATGGAAGGCCACCGAGACAGAAAAACCAAGACAACAGATTTTCAGGTTACAGTCTTCCCATAAATGTAATGAACGGAGATGAGTGACATGACGTCAAAACAACACGCAACACTCGTGATCTCGTAACATGACACCTCGAAAGCCCTAGTCGCGTTTCGTCATTTCGTGGTTTTGAGAAAACACGAATTATTGCTTTCTAAGCGTTAGATTTCAGCAGAATATTTACTTGCTCTGTAGTCCGAAGAATTACTGATCATCCGTCCAGGATAATAATCAGTTTATAAAGCTGTTTCAAGCGAATATACAAGCAATATAAACCATGTCGATTGGTAGAAAACGAGAACAGTTCTCAATTCTAAAAATATCTTGACCTAAATCGCCCGCCGGTGACCTTTCAATGTATGATATGTTCTGATAAAGTAGCCATAAATCGGAGATATCGTCCGGCGTGGCGGGTTGGCGCGCGCTAAGGGTAGATTTCAGAGAAAGGAGCTTGGAGTTGCGCCGAAGAACGAATCAAAATGATTGCACCAAACGGTAAATTATCAGAAGTGACAAGGTATCCTCCAAGCTGCCGAGGAAATACTCAAAGAGATCGTAATGAAACAGTGGCTAAACAAGTGTGGGAAAATTTTGGCGCGAATTTCAGGGAAAACGATCTCTCGCTTTCTAGATTTATGGACCCAGGAAAAAGTTAATGAAATTTGCATTTGGACGACGGATCGACACACTGTTGGTAAGTTGCCACCTTCCTTGATATGCTTGTTAGAAAAGAAAAATGGAAAAGCAGAATTTCACGTTGTATTTTCCGCAACGCAATTAGGGACCGTTCATTTTTTATGAGGGAGGGGGAGCTGGTGGGATTTGGGAAGCACCATTTAAAAATCGCATGACCCCCCCTCAGCTTACCAATTTTTTCACATGGCCCCCCCTTATAGCGGTCATTTTTTGGGATGACCCCCCCCCGAAAAAAATTGATCAAAAAATATTTAGATTTCAACTTTTTTAATATTTCTCTATTATCCCCCTACTTCACGTTATTGTGCTGACTATGAAGACAATATTTACAATCTCTATACGACAGAGAGCTGTTGTTTAAAAAACAAATCAAAAGAAAGAGAAGTCAATTTCGGATCTCCTAGTTATGGCTCGCCCTGAGCGTGTGGCATTTGGCCTCTCATTGGCATCTTCCTCATCTGAATTGATGAATGCAAGAATGACGTCACTTGAGTCATCTTCTCCCCCAGAGTCAATGGCATCACTGTCATACTCATCATTGTCACTTTCATCCCTTTTACTGCTGTCAGCACTTGCCCTGTTGTCATTTTGTGTCAATGTCCTGGCATTTCTCAGTGTTGGTTGGCCAGCTCTGAGAGGACTCTTCTGCTACAAGCATGAATGTCTTACAATTGCCTTTACTTTCTCACTCTTGCTGCTTTTCAAATGCTGCTTCAGCCCGTGGTGGTTTGAGTACTTGTTTAGTTCTGGAACACGTAGCTTTTTAAGCTTGGTTAGATCTTCGCACAACTTAGTCCAAGGATAATCCTCCTCCCTACTTAACTTTGTCTTTTCTTCTGCTCTCTTTATCCTTTTAAATTCCAGCACTTCAAGATGCTGAAGATAATCCACCACAAACTTCGATTTGACAATAAACTTATCTGCAAATAGAGCAACGCTCTCTGGGTCAGATAAAACCAGCCTGCCACTTCCATGCTCTTTCTTCTTTATATTGTTAATCCAATCGGGGAAAGAGCACATTACTACATGAGCATCATGAAAGAGGCTCATTCCAAAATGCGCAATAATGGCGAAAGCACAAGTCATTTAAGAAACGGTTTACAGCTGAACGATCCAGGCAGTTTGACATCTTACAAGCAAAAGAAGCAATCTTTCTAAGTGCGGATGGCTGTTCAGAAAGGGCGAGTGAGTTTTCCATGCAAGGGTACCAGTTGAAGCCCAGAGATGGAAGAAAACTGAACTTCTCCATCAAAGAGCACAGAGCAATGGTGGAAAAGTTGAATGTCATATTGAAAGATGTAAAGGAACACGATTCCACACTCTTTCAGTCCAATGGGCTTGCTTTAAAGCAGGGCGAAGAATTTGCCTACAGTTTTAATGTAAAACAGATCAAATGTACAGAAGCTTAGTTGACGAAGGTCACGCAGGACATGGAAGCACTAGAAAATAAGAAGAGCAATTATAACAGCATATTCAAAGGCATACTCAAACAGCACATCAACAAAAGGAGAAGGAAAAAAGAAAACCGCAGAAAGTCAAATGAAAGAAAGAGGAAGCGGACTGAAAACAACGTCCAACGAGTTTATGGAATCTGTGTTGGAAACCCGCTAGGAAATGATCTTCCACAATGCCTTGTGTACCCTCCTAGAACGGCCGTCCCGGAAGAGTGTCTTAAAGTTGAGGATGTTGCCACGTCGATATTTAGAAGAGATGGGCCATACATCGCACAGCTCTTGGAAGGAAATTATTTCACCAATGCTGCAAGAAGCAGAATCACCACCAACCTTGAGCGGGAAGTCAGAGATTATGTTTACACTTTCATGTACCCTGAAGAGTACACTCTGACGGAAGCATTGCTGCTTCTTGCAGGATTGGTGAAAGAGACTCCCATAGCAGCACAAGCGGCGACGAAGAACTCGACGACAGCGGAGATGAAGATGAGTGCCAGTGAAAGTTGCATTCGAAAAGAACAGTGTTAAATACTTCTTTTCAGTAGCTACAAATGCTTTTTGTCACCAAACGTTTTTTTTAAAGCAGAAGGAAAGTTTGTAATAAATTTGTATCCTGCCTTCTATGTTTATTCTATAGCAATTTTTTTGATGTTCAAACATCATGCCATTTTAAAGTTTTACTAAAATATTTCACGTGACCCCCCCTTTTTCCCTTATTTTTTTGGGATGGCCCCCCCTTGAAAGCCATTTTTTTTCGCATGGCCCCCCCCCAAATCCCACCAGCCCCCCCCCTACCTGATAAAAAATGAACAGTCCCTTATGTGGACTTGTGCGGCTGAACTAGAAAGTTTTCGGTTTAATATCCCAAGTACATTTTTTGTTGTTGTTGTTGATAAGCTTAGTTAAAGAGCCACGTAAACACCATTTTTGTGGAGAGTCGAAATTTTCAAAGATTCAACTCGACTATTATTGATAAAAGATCATTGTGTAAACTCATTCATGTGTGGTTAATAGATGATGACAAACAAACGTTCGAGAATAATTACTTATCGGTGATTCATGACAGATGCTTACCAGACATTTTGTTTTCGATGAAAAATTCACCTGTTCTCATTGGTGGATACTGAGAACTGTTTCTCGTTTATGAATGAATGTGATTTCATGCTCCCTTATTGGCCAAGACTGGGAACAGTTCTCAGAGCTACAAAACATTCTCAGTTTCCAGTTGAAAAGTGCATTTTCCACTTTGACATTGCACTGTGTTTTATTTACAAGCTAGGTCTAAAAGACCAACTGTAACTTGCAGTTTTGACCAAAAAAACATCGAGACATTGAACAAACTGACAGGATATACTAAGTACAATAGACAATGCTAATAATTTGCAGACCAGATTCAGATACCTATTAATCAGAATGCCATTACTAATGAAACTGGTTTGTCAGTTCAAACTTAATTGTATTTCAGTTACAAGCTGGCACACTTCATAGAACATTAAATTTTAAAATATAATTGCTTATCCACTAACCTCAGTTTCTCTTTGCTCAAATCTGTCCAAGAAATCTAAGTAGGACACATAGCCTTTGTTGTATGGGTCAATCTTAGCCATCAATTCATGAAATTGCTTTTGGCTCATACGGCAGCAGAAGCTTTCCAGCACACGTCTGAAGTCCCGTTTGGTGACACGCCCATCTTTATTCTGCAATACAAAAGATATGCCTACATGAAATTAAACCTATTGTGGCAAGACTTTAAATAATCAACAAAGGCATTAACATCTTATGATGATCCTGGGACGTATTCTAAAGAAGCTTAAAATTCACATTTCACAGCCACTAAGCCTTTGCCTCTGCATAAAAAAAGAAAAAAACTTGGTCACACATAAGCAACTGGCATAATCAGTTCTCACTTACATCATCAAAAACAAGGAATGCTTGTTTGACAGATGAAAAACTGTTCATGATCTTGGAATGCAGGAGTTTCCAGATGTCATCAGTGGATGGCATTTCTTCTGCCTCACGAACTGGATTGTATCTGTAAAATGAAATAAAAAATGAATTCTTAATACATGTATGACATGTGCTTTTCTTTTTCATATTGTCTAATAAACTCAACTGATTATTGGGCATGTTTTCAAGAAACACCTTGAATGTTTGGCAAAATAACATAGTTGCACTATAATTAGCCTAAATAGTGCTCCGATTATCCTAAATAGCTCTCTTACTCTCAATAATTGTAAAGATTAACCCTAACAGGCACCTGTATCCCACATTTAATCTAACTTGTAGTACCACTTCGTCATTTCACCATTTTGTGTTTTTAACCAAGCCCCTGTTAAATTAGACTTTCTGTTTAAAGTTTAACAAGTACTATGTGCAGAGAACTGATCGATGCAAAGTGATCAACATACTTGTGACTGGGCTTGATTGGAATAGTTTGGCCATTTGCTTTTGCTACTGGCATCTGGAACTTTTCAAGGAACTGTTCATAAGATATCTTGTGATTAGCACGGATACCACACCTGAAAATTTAGGTACAAAACTATTGTGAGCTGTAGGAAATTTCAAAACTTACTGATAACAAGCAGAAAACAACACTCCCTTTACATGACAAACAGGTAGCAGACACTAAAATGTTGAAAAGTGACTCACGCCACTTTTCAACAGCCAGTGCCAATCACTTTTCAACACTCATATGAAAAAAAAAACCTGTATGCATAACACATTAGAGCAGTTTTCAATTGTGCATTGAAACTATTCAGCCAATTACTTTGGTTTTGTTTTTGGTTTTACTTCGGTTTGAGATTGGCTGAGTAGTCTAATTGGTAAGTAATTGGTTTGGTTTAGTTTTACGACACTCAATTGAAAACCACTGCTAAAGACTAAATTATATTTTCTTCCTTGGCATACCATACTAGGATCAAGGGATCAGAGCAGTCAAATGTAAAAAAAAAATTGAAATTACATTTGAAGTTACATTTGTGGCAAAGGCTTAGATGATGAATTTCAGTGATGTAGGTATTATTTTGATACCTATCCATTAGCTCCACAAACAGCTTGTCCGACATAGGAAAGGCAAAGTTAAACAGCACTCTTTTGAGTTCATCCAAGGTAACAAAACCATCTCCACGTCTGTCAAATGCTACAAATGCGCGACTTATGTTTCCATGATTTTCAATCATCTACAATAGGAAATGTAAAATTTATGATTATTAGAAATTAATTAAATAAATTTTCACTTTATTGCTTGGCTTGATAGCATCTCAGTGGTCAGCTTTAGCTCTTGAAAACTTGGTTTCTATTAAATTTACTAGTTTCATCAATTTATTAATTATTTGCATATTTACTTAATACATGTAACTATGTGAATTCCACTGGATACAAATGTTTCCATGAAATTAGACATTCCTAGTGAAAATAAACATTTTGAAAGCAGGTGGATGTAACATTGAAAACGTCTAGAAAAACGGTACTAAGAACACATGTAGGTTACAGATTATCACCTTCTTTCTGAGTTTGTGCTCAAGTTCTGTTAATGTAAGAACTGGAGGACTCTGTTTTCTGTCTTGACTTGATCTTGGTCTGCTGTTAACTGCAGCTAGTTTCACGAACTGTTGACCTTCACCTTGGCCTGCGACAAGAGTTAGTAATAAGTGAAGAATGCATGTTTAAAATTGGAGTTGTTTACATGTATGACATTTAAAATGTGTAACTGGCAAGAATAGTACAGTTTGCTCAACGGGGAAACACTTTGCTTTCACATGTACATGCAAATACCAGTTCAAGCATTCTGTCAGTTTCCAACCATGCGCGTAATCATTCACATCTACAGAGGCTGTGTTCCTTTTTTTCAGCACCAAGAATAATTGTGACCTCTGGCTCACACAACAGGACCTGATTTTCTGAGCATGGGCAAAGCATTCATTTCGTGTTCTCAGCCAATCAGGTTTGTCCGATTTGTCCGTAAATTGTAGACTTTCAGTGTTGGACCCACCAAGAGTTTAGGATTCTTGGGACTGACCAAAGGAATGTGGCATCTGGGGACGTTGAGAATGGCACATAGCTAATCAGCTCAGTTGTAGTCTTTCAATTTGAAAGTACATGTACATTCTGACAGGTGGAACACACTAAATGTTGAATGCTTGGAATTTGTGTGTCTCTGTTCTTGTATATGCAAATGATTAACAGCCACCCTCTATTAACATGGGTACCACATATTCAAAAAATATCCACACAGAAGAAAGGTCAGAGGACAACATTCATACACTATACATGCATTTTTCCTGTATGGATTTTTCCTGTCAGTTGAAGGCAATAAAAACTGCCACAAACATGATACTACCATCACACAATAGCATTATGATTATGTGATAGGGAATTACCATGGAACAAGTTACACACTAGAAAACTAAATGCATTAATACAGTGCAGCTCAGAGGTAATAGTAAGAGAAACTCAAAGCTAATCAGGAGTAAAATTACACCTGTAATTAATCAATTACATAGTGCTACTGAACAAACATATTAGTACTCAATTGAAGTGTCAGGTTAAACATACTCATCAGAGTTCTGTGGTGGATGTTTGGAGATTTTTCTGGCGTTTGCCTACTGATTTCATGAATAATTTTCTTTCCTTCTAATGAGTAGACAAAAGGCATTTCCCCACTGTAGTGGTCTTGTAGCAAAATTTGTCGTAGAGGTGCATTTTTCTTGATACTTGGGAAGGTACAGGATCTTTTATGAATCCTTGTATTATACAGAGGATGTTTCCTGGGCATATAGAATGTAAAATTGTTTTTTAAATTGTCAACAGCATAGCCTTGATTTGGTCTTCTAAGCTGTACACTGAGTCTGAAAGGGGTTTCCATAGCCAAGTACATTGTGATATGACTCTACTGACAACCGATCAACTAAGATGTGTCACAATAAATGATGCCTGTAGATCTGCATACAGTTGTCAACTGACTGGTAGTTAAGATGGAAATTAAATTATTTAAGTTCAGTGTTGCTAAGGAGATTTGTTACTTTGAGATTTTGTTATGGCTTGCAACAAATCTGGAGAAATTAATATTTAATTCATTTACCTTTAATAAGAGGAGAAGTAATTTGTTTTCAAAATAATTGGATGCAATTTGCTAAATTCACAATGTAATGCCAAAACAATGTTACCGATGAACATGTATTTTATACCAAAAAGAAGTTCATTTCACAACATTTGTTTTTCACGTAGTGATTCACATTTCATCAAGTTATTAGCCTAACTAAAAGTTTCAGTTTCTTAAAATTATTTAATATATATCATGCTTAACAACAAGTCATGTTACATTATGCACCTGCATGTGTCAATGTTATGAATATTTAATCACAACAGTTACTGCTGCTGTGAATACTTAAAATATGGCTGGACCAAAGACTAGCTAGTACAAGAGGAATTAAATACTAAAATGTGTAATACTTTGTAATGAAAGCTGATCACATCAGTGTAACCAAAGAACAAAATTGATAAAGACAATGTGCAGTGTGTAGGAAAAGGATAAGAAAAGAGCTGATTTATAGGTGTCATAAAAATTACAACTACATGTATAAGCCAAGGTAAATGAATTGAAAAATAATTAGTACTTGCAAAAATTGAGTAACTCCATATAAAAAAAGGTTTCTATAGAAATTTTGAACATCATAGATCTGTATAAAGCAGTGGTGTTCTTGCTTTCAAATTAACCAAGTCTGAATCAATTAGAAAAACATTAAGAAATTGTCACCAACTGATACTATAGCTTCCATGTGGTAGCACATAATATCTATAATAATTGAGGTAAAAAAGATCAAAAAAAGACAATGTACTTCTGAAGTAGGTAATTTGTTTTACAGTTAAACTGTTATTATTTGTGATTTGCTTCTTTTAACCTATATATCTGTACATGTGAACTGTAAACTTACAGTCAGTGTTAGCATGTTATGTGTACAGTAAGTCTAATATTTATCAAAATTATATTACGAAGAACTATTTAGTACTATCCATAGTCCAAGTCATTCAAGTGGAGATAAAAATGTACGGTTAAGTCTGTACAAGAGCCAAGTGGCCCACCAGGCCGGAGCTTATCCCAGTTTCTGTAGCATGAAGCGACTAGGAGTATTTCTACTCTCCCCTGGATGGGATGCTAGTCCATCGCAGGGTTACCCCCAGCATTAAGTTCGCCGGTACCCATTTATACACCTGGGTGGAGAGGCTAGAGGCACTATGAGAGTAAAGTGACTTGCCCAACATCACAATACAATGTCCTCAGCCAGGGTTTGAACCTGGAGTGCTTGATCCGGAAATGAGTGCACTGACCATGAGGCCACCACGCTATTCAAGTGGAGATGAAAAGGATTAATGGTTAGTTTACTGGACTCTGGATCAAAAGATCCTAGTTCAATCCCTGGCCAGGGTCACCGTGTCGAATTCTTGGGGGAGACAGTTCACTCTCACAGCACCTCTCTCCTCCAAGGTGTATAAATTGGTACCTATCCAGCACATTAATACTAGGGCTGGGAGTTGAAATACTCTTAGTTGCTTAATGCTACAGAAACTGGGATAAGTTCTGGTGGTATAGGCCACTGGCCTGACATAGAATTACCTCAGTTTACCAGTAGTTCAAAGGATGGATAAGACTATCCATCAGATAAAACACTATCCAGTGGACACTATAGTTTGTTTTGTTGACTTTTATGCACTGGATAGCAATTTACCCTGTGGATAGCAATTTACCTGGAGTGGAGAACATTATTTACCCTTAATACAACATTAACTAGGCCTGGATCATTAATAAGTTATATTATTTTACCTCCTTTATTGACTTGATTCTTAGGCTTTGCGCTTACTCCGAGTCGCTTGAGGAAGTCCATATACTCAAGAGTGTGACCGTTACGTGTCATGTCATATTTACACCATAACCTAAAACAATAATGAACGGCAGCAAAATTAAATCATAGACAGATGATCATGAATTGTAAGTAAGCTTTCAACAGGCCTATGAAATGGAAAATTTGACAGGCTTGTAAACACAGCAAAAAAACTAAACTGAATGCTGACTAAAAAGCTCTAAATAATATGACTCCTGATTGAATCAGAATAACATGTAAAAATACATGATCCATATCCTAATTTATTATTTAATGTCTGTTGAGAAAATGAACCTATCTACTTATTCTGTAATACTGATAAACAACTGCGTAATGTTACCAAATTTTAACTTACTTGTTAAACTGTTCATCTGTTAGCCTGAAGCAGAAATTCTCTATGACTCGACGCAACTCATGCTTCTGAATCTGACCATCTCTGTTGTAATCAAAGAGTCTTAAAGCCTTCATCACACTTTGCAGCTGGCCTCCCATCTAAAAAGAAGAACATTGTAATACATGTACATGCGACATCGTCAAAAATTAGTCAATAGTTTTTCTACAGGCCTGCATGGGATTTGAACTTTGATCACAAGGCTGGGTTCACAATCAAATCCGTAAGTCACAACCTGACTAACACCATGCACAACACAACAGCTATTTGTTTCTACTTAAACTTGAAAAGCTGCCTAACAGTGATCATTGTGTTGCTCCCAAATGTACATAAACATCCATACCCCATGTACTTTTTTTATTATTTTTCATGGTTAGAAACCTCCTAGACCTAAAGAAATTCCAGGCTTCATACTTTATATGTTTTGGCTTTAAATGAGACCTCCTTCCCCCTCAGAATTTCCAACCACCCTCTCTGGGGTGGGTATAGATATTTCTGTACAATAAGTTTATTTACCTTTCTTCTTAATTGACTCTCAATCTCATCCATGCCCAGTACATCTCTTGGAGATTTGGTCTGGTTAAATCTGCATTACAATAAAACATTACTGTAAAAAGAAGTCAACTTCTTTTAATATTTAATAAACATTTGGATTGGATGTTAAGTATTAGAATTCTTCACTTTGCCACACTATGAAATCAATATCCCCATGGGAAGGTTTATTTGTTTTGTAGTAGGAGACAGAATGTTATGAATGGTAAAAACAAAAATATTTATAAAATCTAGTTATCTAGCATCAAAGGCACAAACTGCATACATAGGACCAAAGCTACAAAGCCTTTTGTACACACTGCATGTCTTCAAATAGGAAGATCGATAATATTCTAAGCATTCATTGGCTTCTCGCACTAGACTTAAAGAATGCAACAAGAAGAAAAGTACAGTGTAGCTAGCGTTAAACCTACTTATGCAAACCACCAAGCAATCGCAAGCCATCTGGTGTTCCTCCTCTCTGGTGGTACCTTTCTAAGAACTCTAAATAGGAGATGGTTCCATCTCTGTTTGTACCAACCTAGTACAGTCACAAAGCAAAAATGTGATGTCAAATACCAACAACAACAACCACAATCTTTATTTTCCTTCATTTTAAAATTATGTGTATTTGGCCTGCGGATAGCAGGCGGGCCATTAATCGCTTATGCATATAACTAGATTAATTAAATAACAATAATAACAATCAATTTAATATTTAAAAGATATAAAATACATCTTGGTGGCTAAAAGAAAACCAGTGGATGGTCTTTAGTAAGGCAAAGGTGTGTACATGCAGGAATGAGAATGATGTTTTAAATTTTTACCTTTTTAATAAGTTTGTCAAACTGGTCCTCTGTGAGAGGGATACAGAATGACTCAAGGGCTCGTTTGAATTCACTCTGAGTAACAGTGTGAGTCTTCTCTGCATCAAATGTTTGGAAGGCCTGGAAAATTAAATGAAAACGATCATAAATTGCATGACTTTCAGATCAATCTTTTATTCTAGAATTTACAAACAGCAGACAATGATCAGTGTGCAATAATTCTCTTTATCTTATATTTTGCTTTTTTCACTTTCTCACTCTTTATCAGTGCGGTATATGTGGATTAGTAGTTTTACAAATTTACATGATTTGTACAGTGCAATCCCTGACAGACTAAGAACTTGACTTCAAAAATTAACTTGCTTCTTATGCTCAGACTACAGATTCAATACATGATATAGATGTACACAGCCCATCTCATTTTGTAGTATACGTAGTCTACTGTGTGAGGTTCACACACAAAAAAGGAAAAGAAGGGGGAAAAACCAGAGCCAAGACACCATTTTTGAGGGATCAATCAAGGACTGACACCCATCCCTCTTCCATCCTTCTTCATCACACCCTTGTTTCCAATTAAAAAAAGTCGAAATATTTCAACATAACACTGTCTCATAGTTTAACTATATTACTATAATGCCTTACTTATGAATCTCACGAAGTTAATTACTAATTGCACTCTTAATGAAATCATCCATTGGAGATCCCCTTCGTTCGGAGAGATTCTTCTTTAACACTGAATTGTGATAATACCGATGAAGGTTACTAACCTGGCGTAATTCTGCAGCGTTCACTCGAATCTTCTCCCTCAAACGTGATTCGATCTCGATGAAACTCAAATTTGCGTCTGGAGACTTTGGCGAGCCTGCGAAACACGGAACAAGTTTCACACGATCATTGACGTTCAACAACGCAAAAGTCGTCGAAAAACAAGCATTCATGTTGCATTGCACACTAAGATCTATGAATCAATCAAGATTGAAGTTCGATGGTACACACAGCGAAGAAAATACAACTTTATGACATACAACAAACCTAATAAGCTCGCGCTTGTTAAATCTTCCAAACAAATCAGTGTTCTAATGGAATATTCGATTGGTGAATTGCATTCTGATCGCTCGTTGTTACAATGCTGCATTTGCAAACTTATTTTATCGGGAAAATGAAGAAACAAAACTGACAAAGAAAACAAACACGCATAAAAAAAAAAAAAATCATTTTTATTTCCTTGGCAGGACCATTGAAAAAAAAAATCAAATCAAAATGAATTCGAATGATCTTTAGCGCCAGCTCAGTTATTCAACAAACAAAAGAGCAACAGAGAAACATGCAAAGGTCAAAAAGCTACTCACCTAAACTCAAGTCAGAAGAATCTCGCCTTCCAGGAGTTATGATCAAAACACTCGACGAAACCCCTTTTGATCTACGTGGTGAAACAACTAGGTCACTTTCTCCACGAGAAACGTTGCGAGAAGACGGTCGTTCGAGTGTTCCAAATGCAGTTGACTTTCTGGAGGCTGGTCGAGGGGTTATTGTTAGCGCACGCGAAGACGGCCGCAGATCCGAAAAACCATAAACTGCAGGAACAACTGCAACCTTGGCCATCTTTTAAGACGAAATCTGTAGATACAACTGGGAATATAGATGTAAACCACTACGAAATTTGGCCAGGATTTTGCTTACATTCGATCGGCCATTTTGGCATTCGTGTTGTGTTGTTGCTATGTCGGACCGACTCCACTCGGCGTTGGCGCCGTTGCTAGGCAGTCAATTGGCTGCTCTTTTCCCGGGAAATATATTCTGTAATTAATTTCAGAGACTTTTAACTCTTTTTGCCTCCCCTTTTCGAATATCTAGATTCTCCTTTTTCCTCATTGATTCTCGACCCGTCATCTCCTTATAATCCACGGAAAAGTTTCTTTTTTTTCTATCTGCGCATTCGAAATGTAAATTAAGGCCTCGTCCCTACGCCGGATCTGTAAATAGATCCAAAGAGTATTGTGGGGATTTTCATGCCTGAAGTGGAAATATCAAGAAGAGTATAAAAGAGATTTTATTCCCTGATTTCTTCTGACTCAATGTTTGAGCCTTCCTCCCTCTCCATGAGCTCTCTGAGTTTTTTACTTGCGCGACCAGACGAATCGGAAAAAAAAAGATAATCACAAACGTCCGGGCAAAGGTATACTTTGTAAGGGTCAAAGTGATAGAAACGTGGATTTGGGAGAATCTAGCGGCAACTTGTTCTTAAAGGTATACTTTTGTAAAATAGCAGAAGGCTTGCAAACAACTTTTCTGCGCTGAAACTCATGAGGTCGACTGGTGGCAAGTCTGCGATCAGGCATTCTTTTTCCTCTAAAAGAAAAAACAAAACAAAAACAAAAACAAAAAACAAAACAAAACAAAGAGAACGCCTGATCTCAGGTTAGCTCGTAGTCTGTAGCAGTCTACAACCTTTTTAATGGTAGTTTACGATCTTTTTTCGTTACCGCCAAATGCCACGCGTGTAACTTGTGACTTGTAACGTGGTCTACCAAAATTACGCTTGAACGTCTGAAAGCAGCGTGGTCAATCTTGATTATCAAAAGAAGTTCTTATCAGTTGAGGTTCGAATAAAATTATTTTCGTTATTCAGTTGACTTTTCGAAATTTGAATTTCTTTTTAATTATTTTTAAGCAGAACGCTTCAGCCATTTTGACTGTAAGGTGTGACAAGAAGCAGGGGAAGAGGATGGATATGAAACGGGGGAAGATATGAAAAAAATCTTTCAAACCCCGCCCTTTTCTCTTAGTCCATGCTACTATACATTAGCACCCCTGTTTGAAAAAGCGCCCTCACAGTAATAGTGTCAACAACGTATGAATGTTTTCTCCTTTGTAGAACTAATTCCTTTCTTATGCAATTTAAATCCTCTGTTGTTTATGAGCAGCGTTATGGATACTATAAAAAGGCTCTGTTATAGAACAGAAACCCAGTATGTTGAACTCTGAAGGGACAAAAATAGTTTCAGATTGCCCATCAGTAAATGACTGAACGAACAGTCGAAAGAACAAAAGACAAACGAATCCTACTAACTACAAAAGAATGAACAAACAAACATATGAATGAACAAACTGACAAACAAAAGAACAAATGACTGACTGACTGGTTGATGGACAGACGGACAGACAGATGGATGGATGGAAGGAAGGAAGGAAAGCAGGCAAATCCAGTTTGAGGCAGTGCAGAGTTTAATTTGAGATAACTAAGTTCAAGATAGCAAGGTTCAACTATGTCAGGATTGAACACTCCACAAATACTTATGTATTGTTACTAACAATGTAATACAATATTAATTTATTAGAACCATATTGGTAAACAGTCTAATCTACATGTACAGACAGTTTCCTTGAAAATATGAATGTCCTCTTATTTTATATTCCTACCAAAAATACAAAAAATAACTTTTTAATTTTTTTTTTTTCAGTGAAAATACACTTCTTTTCTAAAAGATATTGACCTACCCTAATAGTGAATACAGAATAAGAAATTTGCCTGATGGCTTCATATGACTACAACTGCCAGAATCCTTCACTTTTAAGTAATGTTTCTTATGCTAATTAGGGCCATCGTTATTTAAACCCCACCGCCTTGGACTTCAAAATTTCAATAACAAAAGAAAAAACAAAAGGGATTCTGGTAGTTGTATTCAAATGACACTATCGTACAATATCTGCTATTCTACCTACCACAGCCAGTGTATGTCACTTTGTCTGAATGTTTAATTCATTTCGTGAGCAAAGTAAGTCTATATATGCTCCCTTAATGAGATCTGCCTCTTCAACTCCTAGCTTTGACATTAAGTCTCTTGCAATTTGTTCTCCTTCTTCTGCACTTTGGTTTTCTTTCATTACAACCTACAAAGGAACAAGCTGAGTGTGAGTGGTATTCGGTGCCGTCATAGATATGCAATGCGTACATAGGACCTGCAAGTTATGCCAACCCTTGCACACCAAATGCACTACTTCCAAACATCATCATTATGATAAAAATTCCATCATCTCTAGCTTGAATCATCAATATGCATATCTTTTATGTGATAAATTGAAGGGCTGCAGGCATAGCCACTTTATGTGGGGCAAACTACACCACTGCCAAATAAAACAAATTTATAGGTAAACAACATATACAATACCCCTAGCCCTAAGAACAAGAGGTGCAGATTAACAAGAATGAATCAAAATAGAGGTTTAAAGAGGTGCAGGTCAACTGCTTTATATTGACTTTTAGCTTCATTTGAATCAAAGTTCACCTACAAATTATACACAAATCTGAACAAAACAAACACACCAGAAGGCTAATAGACTAATGGCTATTACATGCCTTTCGCTTTTTGATTCACTCTCTTCTGAAAAGACATCTGGAATTCAACCAGAAAACTGCTTCAATGATAATTTAGTCAACTCTACAGGGATCCATGAGTTAACTGCTATCACAGGTTATTCCTACTTGTGCACAAAAATTTAACCCCAAGCAGCATCAAATCCTAAATGGATGGATCTCTATAGGTGAATCTTTGCTGATGTCATTGTTTACATTTTTCCTCATTAACATACGACTTTGCACATAGAAGGCATCATGCTAGACACGATTTTACTAGAAAAACTTAAAGAGCTTATGAAACTTAGTAAGTGGTGAAACTTTTTGCTCTTTGGGTGTAATATTCGAGGAGAAATTGGCTTTCAAAAACATCAAAATTTCTGTGTGGCAAAAGTGCTAATGAGCTAGTACATTCTTTGTAAAATTTTGAGCTTTTAAACCCTTGTCACACAAAAAGTATTTGATACATCACACTCAAATTCCTTGGGACAGTTAATTGTGCTGTGCCCTTTCAATATTCAGTATTAATCTCTTTCTCAGCTCCATCAGAAACTGTATCGCATATGGTAATGAGGCAAATATTGTAAACAAAGATTCTCCTATAGAGATATGGCTGAATCCGTCACACCTCTTGAGCCTGGCAAAGTTAATCTCTTCGCTGAAAGTAAATTTCAGAAACAAACCTCTAATTCCATGAAGCATCCTAAACCCTCTACCTCATCACAGTGCACTCTGGTCTGTCCCACAAGATATAGGAGACGCTTTTTCTTAACTATACCTGTGAATAAAAATACACTCATTTTATGAGAAAGAAGCAGAGATAATGATGTCAGTTCTAATCCCTTACTCCAATGGAATCCCTACTGCCCATAGCACACAGTAATGACCAGAAAAATGAACTATCATTTATACATATAGTAACTCATCCCATCTGGGCTGGATTGCTAATCTATTACTTTGAAGCCCTTCCCCCACAAGTATTTAGAGATTATGGATGGGCCTGTTCAATTGCTTGCTCTTGAGACTTAAAAGAAAATACAACCCTAGGTGAACTGCAAAACATGGTCTGGTTTCTTGAAGACCACATCTAATTGCAACAATTTATCATGTGGTAATAACATTTATATATGACATATAACTTCAGTCTTAAGGTTATGGGTGTTTCAAATTTTACAGCCTCCTACATGACTATTTAACATAAATATTTATTGTTCTGCAGATTACTCATAAATGCATTTTCTTTGAAAAATTATGATTTCCGTCATTACCGGTACGTTATGTTACATTATGTTGCGTTATATTACGTTACCTTATGTTATATAAACAGTAGCCTTCACTTGGCGCGAAAATGCTTGGATATTTGTCCACCGACATTATCTTTTCCGAGAAGTGAACAGTTTTCCAAGAGCATAGCTCAAGGAAAACTGTGAGCTTTGAGGAACAGATAATGTCTGTGGACAAATATGCGAGCATATGTTCAAAGTCAAATGGAGGCTATTGTGTTTATTATCCTTGAAATATTTTGCGCAACATGCGCAGTTTGGAAAATTGGGTAATTTTCTCAGATATTCCCCAGTTTTAGCTGGGGAATATTCGGTCCAGTGACGCGTTTATACCAATTGCACGCACGCGAAAATATTTGATGGCTTATAAGTTATGTTATGTTTATGCAGGTGTTAGAAGTGTACGTCTTTGATTCAGAGAACTATATTCAATTTCAGTTGACTTTCCACCTTTTTCACCCAGTGCACGCATAAGAACGTTTGTCAGTTCATCAGGTTTATCTGTTGTAGCAACATGGTATTCCGACATCTTTGGACCTGCTTTGTCATCTCTTTCATAGGCAATGAGCTGAGAAGGCTTATTTTGAAGAAACCGTAGCTGAAAGATGCAATGAAGTCAAATGATTGAAAGATGCATGACTTAATGCATTTCAGTCTCACTAAAAAGGGTCAAAAATAGATAGAATAATGACTGATAACTCCTGGCCAAATAAGTACTACAATCTGGGAGGAAGAATGGTCAGAAGAGAAGCGAGTCAAATGGGAGCTTCAGGTGAAAAACAACATCAAAATTAAAATTTGAAAAAAATCTAATTGATTTATGAATTAGGACAGCCGCAAAGGAGTCCATTTAAAAATCAGCAATTAATATGATGTATCACTGTTCTATATTAACATATATATTTTTAATAGGTTATCATTTATTCCACATTAGGAATGGTATGCTAATGGCTGGACTTGACAGGTCTACTCTGACAAAACACAACCAAAAGTCTTCCCCTGGCCTTAACACAAACTGGACACTTTGCAGGTACACTCTGTCAAATCAACAACTACATTAAGTTGCCACAATATAGGAAAGATAAATCATTAATCTCAAGTACCTTGAGCCTTCCATGGGGTACATTGAAAAATATGTCTTTCTGTTCAATGACCTCACCTAAATGAAATAATTATAAGCTGGAGCTTTATTTTAGCTTCATGTTTCTTAAGGCATGTTAATTCACTTCAATGCAATCATGCAATGCAATACAATGTCATGCAACCATTCAAACAATCCGTTGGTTACTCAGTCAGTCAATAATATTTATTATTTAATTATACATTGTATCATGTTTACATGGTCTTCCTAGGATACACCTTTTAAGAAACTTATCCTTGATGTTTCAATCAGTTATAAACTGCAATATCCCCTCCAGCTTTGAAAATTTATTTCTCTACACGGCACCACAAGCTTGTAGCTTTCAGTGTTTAAATAAAGTTTATTCCCTTTTGTAACTAGGCAGCCACCAGGCATTTGAAGGTGCCGGAACTTGTAACAGATAATATCTTTGATCTTGACAACAGATTTTAGTTGGTAGGCCTGAGTCAATGTATTCAACCTGCAGGCATGAGACTCGTGCCCAAGGCATGAGAATCAGTAGGAATAATACTAAGTGATCAAATGTCCCTTGCCCCAGGGATGTACATGTACATGTACATGTACCTAGCAAAAATTATAAATAGAACAGAAAATCATCCTTTTTGTACTATCAAAAAATACTAGGGCTTTAAAAGTTTACAAGGAAATGTTTACTTAAGGAACTTAAGCTTAATTACACTATCTTGAAACACAGGACAGAGTGCTGGAAGGCGTTCAAATTGCTCCCCGCCCCCCTCCGCGTGCCCCTCTTTTCCTTTTGTACGTGATATGCACATATAATGTCAGATTTTGATGACGTGTCTTTATTTACGCATAACCTCTCCATAAATAATATGATCACTGCCGCAGAAACTCTAGACCAGTAGTGTATACAGAGCACAAATCTTAATTACAGGATGGTTTTAGCTCATTGTAACACAGACCTGCAAAAAGTGACCTTTGATAGATTGTACTATAAACATCACGTTAAGCAAAAATATTACCTTCGGAAGCACTGATTTCTCTTGCCTTGTTCTTGAATGCTTCAAAATCTTTGACTATTGCTTTGATTTCCACGTTGGAAGGCATTTCTGCACGCGACGAAATCGACCTGAATGAAAATTTGGCGCCAATAAATTAGAGGGCAACCAACTCGTCATGTCATTTGCCTGAAATGTCTCCTTGGTTCCATTTAAGCTTTTTTGTGAAATATTGACATATAAAAAAACAAAACTGCACAAAAGAACGATAAAAAGCTTTCAGATGAGCAAACATTTGTCCTGATCTAGGTATTTCAAAAACATCGAGTTGAATAAAAAGCGTCAACATGTCTTACATGGCGTCATTTTACCCGCTGTAATCATTTACCGCGGAATACACTAGTCCCTAGTCTCTTTAGAATGCACGGAACTCTCGAAAATGGCGGCGACGTGAGGCAGGAACTCGTGAGTTTAGAAGTTGTATTCGACTTGACCACCATGAATCGACCATCAGTAGATCAAGTCAGGGCTGTAATTAGCGCCTTGTACAATGACTCCGATCCAGGTGGAAAAGAGAAGGCTTCACAGTGGCTTCAAGAACTTCAGCGTTCGGTATGTATCGCAACCTTACTCTTCTTAGGTTTACAAGAAGGGACGCGACGGACTGAATGTTGAAATACAGTGGGTAGTTTCCAGATGGACTTTTTTCAAGACTTAACTGCCTTGGCATTTTTCTTTTATTCCTAATTCTAAAGTTAATAGTTATTCTGTATGAGTCGAAGGTACATGTAATTCAATGAAGTTTAGTGATGAAAAATCTCGAATAATGCGTGTATTACATGCGAATCTCCCTCACTTCAAGCCAGTAACAAAATCTAGCCCCCAATAACTTTTTTTCATATTTCTCAAGTGAAGTATGCTTGGTAAGCTAGGAAACACGTAGAACTCGTAGTTGTCAAGCGTAACAGGAGACTTACTGTGAAATATCTTGAAAGAAAGAAATATAAAGAGTAGGCAATGCTGCCAGTTTCCAGTGGCAGTTGTACAGCTGTATGCACACCTGGATGGCATCCATACTCATGTAACTTTGTTGTTAGTCGTCCCATTTCAATTTGTGTGTCTATTCTTGAGAGCTTTTTCTTTCAAGTTGATCATTTTCATATGCATGAATGTATTGTTTTAAGAAAGATCTACGATGTTTATAAGTCTTTGTATGGGTTAGCTAAATTCAAGAGGTGAGAAACCGCATATAATCTAAGGGACTCTGAGAATAAACTTAATGTTCCATTGCCACACACAAACTATTATGAAAACAGCTTTAGCTAGAGTGGCGCCATTCTTTGGAACAGTCTCCCTTGTGATTTAAGGGAAGCAGAGTCCCTGAGGCAGTTAAAACGCCTACTTAAAAGAGATACAACTGTATATAAGGCATGTCATTCATGGAAAGCAGCTTTTTTTTATTTAATTATTTTTTACTATTAGTTATTAGTAGTTTTAGCTGACAAATTTTTAACCGTTTAAGATTATCTATCTATCTTTCTATCTAGATAAAGTAGCAATTCTCCACAAAATGTTGCATGATTTAATGTGGTCAGTAAGCATAGAAAACTCTCTTGATTAAATGCTCTCCCTCCACTCCTCTCCTCCCCCTTCTTCACCCCTCACACAAGGTTTATTTCAAACTTGTCCCAACGGATGCAGTGTTAATTTGACTCCTTGCAGTTTATCTGAGCCTAGACAGTATTAACTAAACAACTATTTCTTACTTTTGACCGCCATATACTTGTATCTTGCCATTAGTAGTTTCATACACAATTAAGTTAGCTCATGAGGCTGGTAACCAAAATCAACCAGTCAGATTGCTCCATCGCAGGTACAATATTCTGCATGACTATGGTGGCACTACAGTAATTGCTGTACATGCAGTAGTTTTCCACATGATTTCTTTATCTCTTTAGGTTTATGCCTGGGAAATAGCTGACCAGCTTTTGAGACTAAACATCAATGTAGAAACAAGTTATTTTGCTGCGCAGACTATGCGCACAAAGGTATGTAATACTCCAAAAAACTTTTTAGCAGTGGTCAACATTCATTTTATTTTCATTAATTATATGTGAGGTCTTAACAACAGCAGTAACTCATTTGACGCCCCCCTCCCCCCTCCCCCTGCACATATCATAATGAGGATTTTTATTTGGATTTCACTTAGGAATACAGCAGATTAGTGAGTACACCTGGAAAGGATTGTAACTTATACGACTATAATATTGTTTAACTTACAGATTATGTTCTGTAAAAACCAAACATGTTTGTTGAGATATTGAAAGCAGCCAATGCAATATGTATTCTCTTGAGGTCAATGTGCCATGTGCTTAGTGTTGAAAAACCCCCTGCAAACTTCACCCATGAAAAGGGTTGCCTATGACAATCAGGATTCTATCATTAACAATTAATTCTTATTAGGTGCTAAAAGATTTAGAGTTGATTAGGTAACTACAACTGGTGTAGTAACCATCAATGAAGACCATTGTGCATCTGCCAGTAAAAGAGCAGAAAGTGACAAAAACTGATGAATTATCATAGTTCAGACAGGCATATTTTAATATTCTTGTAGATTTAGTGACAATGTCAGCGATATATCAATTTTTTATGCTTATGCATAGGTTCAATACTACTTTCATGAACTGCAACCTGCACAGTACCAGGTAAGACATAGTGTACATTATCAAAATGTCTACCATACATAACCATTTTGAGATTAAAGGAATATTAGTCAATACTATTCTTTTTTAGAGCTAAGTAGTGATTATTTATCAGCACAGATATATAATTCTAAGAGAGCAACAACAACAACAACAAAAACATTAACCCATTGATTCCCAGAACGTTTTGCCAAAAATGCATTTTTTGGACATTTTGGAGATTTTGAGGCTGAATATGGGCCAAATTAGCTCCAATCTACTCAAAAAGGCATTTGCAACATGACAGCATGCTTTTCTTTCCACTAGCATCACTTTTTACGACATGTTTGCTCAGGCATGCGCAGAAATCAAAATTTAGAGAAAGTGACCTAAGTCTTTGGGCTTTTCATTTTTTTTCATTTTTTTTTTTCACCTTTCCTTTTTCTCCTTTTCTTATCTTTTTGATGCAGTGATTGACCTTCTACTGGGCTTGCTTCCAGTTAAAAAAAGTCTGAGAAAGCATCATTGTGACAGGCAATTTTTACCCTGGAGTAGCCACGTGTAGTGCCAGGAAATTTTGTTCTGAGTTTTTCACTCAAATTTCTGAGCATTTCCGTGCATATTTCAGGCTCCATTGAGCTGATCACTCTGATCTGGGTATCATTGGAAAGATCTTTTTCTCCTGCAGAAGTTGAGTATAGATGATGCCAATTTTGGTCAAAGCTGATGACGTCAGAAGTGGAACAAAGGCCAAGGCTCATCACGGGCAGTTACGGGTGGCATGGGAGTCAATGGGTTAAGCAGCTTTATTATATGGCTAGCTCTGTGAGCAGCCAAGATGAATCAAATCCTGCGCTGTGATTGGCTACCCGAGCAGGCAAGATGGAGCTATCTTGCCCACTCAGGACTACCTGCCGTGTCCCGCAATAAAAATTTCCGCGAAAGTCATGTAATAAATCCTTTATTGACCAAGCTTGTTTAGTCAAGATGGCTGGATATTGGCCTCGTTCTTTTTTTACGAGTTTATGGACCTCGACTCCATACCTCAGTCATAAACACGCAAAAAAAGAACTTGGGCAATATCCAGCCATCTTGACCTCACACTTGGTCAATAACCCATACATCTATTCGATACAATGAGAGAAGCTGGGAAATAGGAGAGCAATGAGAGAAACAAGAAAATTAGTCAGAAATAATTGGAAGTATTTTCTTTGCAAACTAAGTAATAACAATTCTTGTCTGACACAGGGTCTGAAATTTAAAGCAATAATACAATGCAAAAGCTTTTGACCGTATCTCACAGTGTTATTCAGCAAAGTGAGCTCTGCATTGTCACATGGCTTCATGTATATTCATTGCAGCTTTAAATTTCAGAACGTGTAACAAGAATTGTTATAATTTAAATCAACCCAATGAACATACAAAGTCTTGATTGTATTTTGCATGCTGTTCAGTAGTTTTTCAACTTATTGAGTATACGCTGGGTTTTGGTATTTCTATTTTAATCAAATGAATATTTAACTTTAATTGGATACAATGATCTGTACAGGTTATTACATCAGTGTTAATTATTTGTTTTAAAATGAAATTGGTACAGTAATGCTTTTCTCTTAAGTAGGCATAAGAGAAGTACTTTTTATAATTATGTTGTAATTCAATATTCCCCTTGGTACAATTTGATATTTTCCTTTGTGTCATATGCATTATACATATACATGTATTAGTTTTCACCAGACAAAGGAAAATATCAAATTTTATGCCATGCCATAAAAAATACAGCCAATAAGAATACAGGAAAGCCATTGTATATTAATGGTATTACACCCTGGAACCTTCTCATCATGCACCACGCCTACATCCCACTGACTGTGTCGGCCACTGTATTTTCTATGGCATGGTATAAAATAGTTATCGAACACTCTCTCGTGCTATCCCACTTGACACTTGTATTATCTTGATAAATGCACTCGCCTTAAAGGTCGTGTGTATATCTAGAATATTCAAGTCACTCGTGGCGTATTCTATGGTATACCACTCAAAAACGTTGTATAACTAGTATGTACCAAGGATAAACTTGAACCATAACATATACACTGACTGCTAAATACTTACCTGCTGAGCTAACAGGGGTTCTTCTCGCTCACACTGGAATTTCTTTATAGTTCACAGTATAAATTACGTAGGTGTTAGGTGTAATGAACTCTCGTTTATGAATATTTTATCACTGATTATTCTTGCAGTCCTTAAAAGTTTCACTTCTGGATCATCTCTTTACTCTTCATGGTGTCTCTCAT
Source organism: Orbicella faveolata (assembly GCF_042242905.1). Lineage (NCBI taxonomy): Eukaryota > Metazoa > Cnidaria > Anthozoa > Scleractinia > Merulinidae > Orbicella > Orbicella faveolata. The sequence continues at coordinate 23,094,353 of NW_028301536.1, read as the reverse complement.
GCAATTGTTACTCAGGTAAGCAACATTTGCACCTCTTTCTTAGATAGTAATCTCCTAGTTGTGGTTTTTCATTGCCTTTAACTTTGAACATTAAATCTGTTTGAAATTAGGGGATCTACCTGTGTAGCATTGAACTCCCAGTTCCTGCTACAATAGCTGGAAGTAGACCTTTCTTCCCAACTCACTTGTATTTGCTTGGTGTACACACTCACCTACTACGAAGAACATTGCATAGCTATTTTATACCAAGGCATAGAAAATACAGTGGCCAACACAATCAATGCGCCATGCGCGCGGCGCATGATGGGAAGGTTAGGTGTAATGCTATAGAATATACAACAGCTTTCCTGTATTCTGATTGGCTGTATTTTCTATGGCATGGTATAAATACAGTAAGTGAATCAAAAAGTAAAAGTTCTGAATAGCAAGCACTTTCTTCTCAACAGTTGTGTCTGACTCTTGCTGATCTTGCTGTTCAAATGCCGCAATGGAAGGAGGTTGTCAATGATCTCTCTCAGAGGTATTGTCAGTATTTTATGTACATGTACAGAACATAACATATATAAACTAAATGATTCATGGTCATGACACTTTTGATTACTCTCACAATACCTCTCACCAGCCAGGAGTGTAAATGGGTAATGCTGGTACATAGGGGGGGGGGGGGGAGGGGGGGAAGGGAGGAGGTGGTAACCCTGCATTGGACTACCATACCCACTAGGGAGAGATGGAAAAAACCCGCATCCCAAACCCCAAGCCCAGAAACCATGAAACCATGAAACCTGTGAAACTATGAAACCTAGGAAATCATGAAAGTATGAAATCTATGAAACTAAGAAACCTACAAAACCATGAAACCTATTAAACTAAGGAAACTAGGAAACCTATCAACTATGAAACCATTGAAACAATAAAACCTATGAAACCTTGAAACCTAAGAAACCATGAAACTTATGAAACCAGGAAACCTACGAAACCATCAAAAAACCTATGAAACTAAAACAAACCTATGAAACCCCTGACACCCCTGAACCCCCTGAAACCCCTGAGACCACTGAGACCCCTGAGACCCCTGAAACCCCTGAAACCCTTGAAACCCCTGAAACCCCTGAAACTCCTGAGACCCCTGAAACCCCCGAAACCCCTGAAACTCCTGAGACCCCTGAGACCACTGAAACCCTGAAACCCTGAAACCCTGAAACCCTGAGACCCCTGAGACCCCTGAGACCCCTGAGACCCCTGAGACCCCTGAGACCCCTGAGACCCCTGAGACCCCTGAGACCCCTGAACCCCTGAAACCCCTGAAACCCCTGAAACCCCTGAAACCTTGAAACCCCTGAAACCCCTGAAACCCTGAAACCCCGCAACCCCTGAAACCCTGAACCCCTGAAACCCTGAAACCCTGAAACCCCCGAAACCCCGAAACCCTGAAACCCCTGAAACCCCTGAAACCCTTGAAACCCCTGAAACCCCTGAAACCCTGAACCCCCTGAAACCCCTGAAACCCTGAAACCCTGAAACCCTTGAAAACCCCTGAAACCCTGAGACCCCTGAAACACGGAAACCCCGAAACCCCGAAACCCCGAGACCCCGAGACCCCGAGACCCCGAGACCCCGAGACCCCTGAAACCCCTGAAACCCCTGAACCCCTGAGACCCCTGAGACCCCTGAAACCCTGAAACCCCTAAAACCCTGAAACCCTGAAACCCCTGAAACCCCTGAAACCCTGAAACCCCTGAAACCCCTGAAACCCCTGAAACCCCTGAAACCCTGAAACCCTGAGACCCCTGAAACCCCTGAAACCCTGAAACCCTGAAACCCCTGAAACCCTGAAACCCTGAAACCCTGAAACCCTGAAACCCTGAAACCCTGAAACCCTGAAACCCTGAAACCCTGAAACCCTGAAACCCTGAAACCCTGAAACCCTGAAACCCTGAAACCCTGAAACCCTGAAACCCTGAAACCCTGAAACCCTGAAACCCTGAAACCCTGAAACCCTGAAACCCCTGAAACCCCTGAAACCCCTGAAACCCCTGAGACCCTGAAACCCTGAAACCCTGAAACCCTGAGACCCTGAAACCCCTGAAACCCTGAAACCCCTGAAACCCTGAAACCCCTGAAACCCCTGAAACTCTGAAACCCTGAAACCCCTGAAACCCCTGAAACCCCTGAAACTCTGAAACCCTGAAACCCCTGAAACCCCTGAAACCCCTGAAACCCCTGGAACCCCTGAAACCCCTGAAACCCCTGAAAATTAATCCTGAAACCCCTGAAACCTTGGAAAATAATCCTGTTCAACCTCTGAAATTCTGAAATCCCTGAACTCCTGAAACCCCTTGAAACCTTGAAACTTAATCCTGAAATCCCTGAAACACTGAACCCCTGAAACCCAGAAAAACCCCTGTACCCATGAAATCCCTGAAACCCCTCAAACCCTGAAAATCTGAACCCCTGATACCCCTGATATACCCAGACACCCCTGATACCCCTGATACCCCAATACCGCGATACCCCGATACCACTGATACCCTAATACCCCTGATACCCTCGATACCCTGACACCATGATTCCCCTGATACCCCTGATACCCCTGATACCCCTGATACCCCTGATACCCCTGATACCCCTGATACCCCTGATACCCCTGATACCCCTGATACCCCTGATACCCCTGATACCCCTGATACCCCTGATACCCCTGATACCCTGATAACCCTGATACCTTGATACCCCTGATACCCTGATAACCCTGATTGCCTGATTCCTTGATACCCTGATACCCCTGATACCCCTGATATCCCTGATATCCCTGATACCCCTGATACCCCTGACACCCCTAACACCCCTGATACCCTGATTCCCGGATTCCACGGGTACCCCTGATACCCCTGATAACCCTGATACCTTGATTCCCAGATTCCACTGATACCCCGATACCCCTGATACCCTGATACCTTGATACCCCTGATACCCTGATAACCCTGATAACCGTGATACCCTGATACCCTGATACCCCTGATTGCCTGATTCCTTGATACCCTGATACCCCTGATACCCCTGATACCCTGATATCCCTGATACCCCTGATACCCCTAACACCCCTGATACCCTGATTCCCAGATTCCATGGGGTACCCCTGATACCCCTGATAACCCTGATACCCTGATTCCCAGATTCCACTGATACCCCTGATACCCCTGATACCCCTGATACCCCTGATACCCCTGATACCCCTGATACCCCTGATACCCCTGATACCCCTGATACCCCTGATACCCCTGATACCCCTGATACCCCTGATACCCCTGATACCCCTGATACCCCTGATACCCTGATATCCCTGATACCCCTGATACCCCTGACACCCCTAACACCCCTGATACCCTGATTCCCGGATTCCACGGGTACCCCTGATACCCCTGATAACCCTGATACCTTGATTCCCAGATTCCACTGATACCCCGATACCCCTGATACCCTGATACCTTGATACCCCTGATACCCTGATAACCCTGATAACTGTGATACCCTGATACCCTGATACCCCTGATTGCCTGATTCCTTGATACCCTGATACCCCTGATACCCCTGATACCCTGATATCCCTGATACCCCTGATACCCCTAACACCCCTGATACCCTGATTCCCAGATTCCATGGGGTACCCCTGATACCCCTGATAACCCTGATACCCTGATTCCCAGATTCCACTGATACCCCTGATACCCCTGATACCCCTGATACCCCTGATACCCCTGATACCCCTGATACCCCTGATACCCTGATACCCTGATACCCCTGATACCCCTGATACCCCGATACCCCTGAAAACCCTGAAAACCCTGAAAATCCTGAAAATCCTGAAACCCCTGAACTCTTGAAACTATGAAACCATGAAACGTATGAAACAAAAAAACCCAGTAAAATTACTCCTAGTTGCTTCACACTGCTCAAACTGAGATAAGCACCAGCCTGATGGGCCACTTGGTTTATATACAGACTTTACCCCTGATACCTCTGATACCCCTGATACCCTGATACCCCTGATACCCTGATACCCTGATACCCCTGATACCCCTGAAAACCCTGAAACCTTGAAAATCCTGAAACCCCTGAAACCTTGAAACCATGAAACCATGAAACGTATGAAACTAAGAAACCTAGTGAAATTACTCCTAGTTGCTTCACACTGCCCAAACTGAGATAAGCACCAGCCTGATAGGCCACTTGGCTTGTATACAGACTTTACCTTTTACCTTATGTATTCTTTTCAATTGGTTATTTTAGATTTGGCACAACAGTAGAGAGACTACCTGTCCTACTGGAGATTTTAACAGTTCTTCCTGAGGAGGTAAAACTCTGACTCTAGTTGATTGGTTTAATGTTATGTTATATTACCTTGTGGTTTAGTTTTAATAGGAAATTAGGGGCCAAAAAGGCATTATTTAAAATCTGATATAAAATTGTTGAACAGGAAAATGTCCCTTTTCCTCTGCATTAAAACCAATCAAGAACAAGCCATCAAGAGAGTTCCAGACAGGGGTTTGCATCTACAGTCAGTTTATTCACCACGATCTGTCTCAAACTTTAGGCAGACTGCAGTCATTCTTTGAAAGAGAGGAGAAAAAAAAATATATGAAGGAGTCACATTAGTAACTGATGTAATTTTTTGACAAAAAAGTGAAAGAGAGCCCAAAAAAGTCCTTACCAAAATCTCAGAAGTGATATTCTATTTGTTGTCATAGTGTAGCAGCTATTGTTCTCTTGGAGCAAGGGGCAACTGTTTCTGTTGTTTGTTGTATTCTCTCAAAGGGTGAGACCTTGCCAGAGCTACTACGTGACCCAAAATCGTCTACCCAAAAAAGGTCACTGCAAAATTTCTAACCCAAACAAGTCCTTAGCTCCCATATTTCAAACTTAAAAAGAAGGCCTTTGCACCTCATGACTGTTGACCCCCTGTGGTCATAGTCCTAGCTTTTTCATTTGCATGGTAGGAGTAATCACTTTTCTTTAGACCATTAACGTTGTACTTGCTAGGTGACACATTTTTCATTAGATCTCGTGTTTATTTTCATGTGTGAGCGCATGGACAAGATTATTATCTATTTGAGACCCACTGCATGAATTAGAATTGCTTCCTTGCCTGGGTCCCTTCATGCACCCTTAAAAAATGTGTTGCTAATATATATATATACATGTATAACAAACTGATGCTGACATATTGATGTTGTGATGTCGTGATAGGTTGGAAGTCACCACCTTAGAGTAGGAGCAAATAGGAGAGATGAAGTTATACATGAACTCCGTGCCTCAGCTGCTACAGTTCTCAGTCTCCTTGTAAGTATTCTTGTGTTCATTGAGTGTAGCAGTGTGTAGAATTTTGGTGCAATGATTAAAAAACATGGGAATTGTCAATGAAATAAGTACAGTTGAATGTTGCTGTTTCCAACTCTCAGAGGAAACAAAAAGTGGTGTGAAATAGTGGGATTTTGGAATAACCGATAGTAAATGAGTGAAGGGCAAATCCAAGGGAAGTGGTTTTGAGTTTGAAATAATGGGGAATTCAAAATAGCCGAGTTTGAATTAGGGGTTCCAACTGTATCTCTCATGCAATTTGGACAATACAACTTTGCCACATGTGACAAGCTTACGACAAGTGTGACACAAGTTATTTCTCGTTAGTCACGCCTACAACCTGCTTGTGACCATTTTGTACGACACAGAACATTTTAGAGGTTTGAAAAAGTTTTGACATGCTATCGTGATATATGTAGCCTCGGGTGTTATTCCATCATGTGAACATTGTACAGTACTGTATGTGCTGCTTGCATGACATGAGCAGTGCACATCACAAGAGTTGTGTGCAGCAGAGTTTTGCCATATAGATCATTCTCTACAAGTACTGCACTAATCTCAAACTTCCCTGGTCTAGCACGTTTGTTATGAAGACCTGAAAATTATATTTAAAAAGCATTAATAATAGTAAATATTCTGAAATATAAATGTCAGTGAATATGCATTTGTTTTTAGTACTAACAGTAGCATTGTGCTTACTACAGACAGCATGTGTGAGCCAGTTTCCAAATGATTCAAATGTGAAAGTCAGGGTGGGTAAAGTTTCTATCATTAATTTTGTTATGTTCCATATCTTAACCCAATTTTTGTCTCTTGCTGTGAAAAAGCAATTATTTTAATTTTAAAATATTAGATTTGCATTGTGCTAGAGTAGAGTTGCATTTCTTCCAGTTGGCTATTACATGTAAATATAGATTTTCAAACCTTTTAAGCTTGTCAGGCAAGCAACAATTTTGTAACTTTTTCATTTACTTTGTTGACTAGCAGAGAAAGTGGCCTGCAAAGTAATTGATTAAGGAAGCTCTCAACAATTTTGTCAGAGTGTTCAGTATCTTACAGAGTGGATCATTATATGAGCAATATGTAAGCCAAAACTAATTGATGGTTCTGCCACCTACGTGTAATATGAATGAACTGAAATGGTTATAAACTTCTTTGTCTTAATTTCAAATCAGATAATAATAGTTTTGATAATGGGCTTTATAAGAGAACTGACGGAGCAAGTTTTTCCCAGACATCTGATTTGAAATTAAAACGAAGTTAACCATTTCAGTTCGTTCATATTACACGTAGGTGACAGAGCCATCAATTATTTTTGCATATTTTAAAACTTCCGCAATGATTGTTTTCCAGATGTTTCGTTGTGCTGGTAGTTGGGTGACGTTAAGTGCATTTCCACCAGCTGAATTTGTACAGAGTGATCTGCTCAAGTCAACATTCAGTACACTGGTGAGTTCAATAACGGTCATCGTTAGGGGTTTCATTAACGTTTACAGCAGGAAGGGAACAGGTTTTCACAAGCAGGCAAAACTTTAAATTGAACTGAACTTCTTAATAAGAAAAATGTTCTGCCCAATGGTCAAACCAGGAAGGAGAAATCATTCTCACAGCTGATCAATTTACCAGTTTCTAGCTTTGATTAAAACCCTCGAATCGTGACTAAATGTTTTAATAATTTAATAATACATTTTTTTTTTTAATTAGAGTTTTTCAGTCCATAGCTCCATTGATGAACAGAGACACTGACATGCTCAGGACATTTTGTAGTGTCTGTTTGTACCATATGCCAGACATTGGTCTCTGGAGAATTTCAAATATAAATCCTAGCATAGACATGTACTTCAGCTACTCATGATAATCTGTGCCTTTGTCCCTTCTTTTCAGCATGAGGCAGATTCCAGTGATATGTTACATGAAGTAGCTGCAGACTTTGTTTGCAACTCACTTTATACATCTGAGGTGGGTGTTGAGTTTTTTATTTTAAATCAATATGGTTTAATTTCCTCTTTCAGTTGATGAAGTGAAGCTGGGTGGTGTTGTGGTTGGCCTTTTCTCAGTTTTAATTTCACAGACAATAAATTAACTTTACTAAATTGATCACTTCATTGTATCCAGTTTTCTGAGCTCTCAAACTGAGGTCTATCAATCATTTGTGGTTAAAATAAGTGAAAATACAAGGAGATATCAAGGCCATTTGTAAAATGCCAAATAAGAAACAGATTTGAACCACAACATATGCAAGTTGTGTACGTGCACCATGTCCCTGGAACTTACTTGACCATAAGAATAGATTATTTTATAATGTTCCAAGTTAGAGCAGACTAGTTTAGCTTAGGTAGGGCCACAGGGAAGTGTTTCCTCATCTCCCAAACTCTCATTCCATTTACCAATACATGATTGTATAAGCATGAGATTTTCATGAGGTGATACATGTAGTTAATGATGCTGAAGAAGAGTTACAGAAACAGAACCTAAGTACAGGCACTTTCTTACAGGGTGTTTACTAAAACCATTGTTATACTAATAATTCCTTCATACTAATGAACTGGAACCTATTTGTTTGTTTGTTTGCTTGTTTGTGTGTTTGTTTGTTTGTATGTGTCACAATTTCTGTCTTTTTATCTAGAACCTTGACAAACAGCGGCAGTTAGCTGAAGGACTCTTTAAATTTGTCATGGAGTTACCACCTGCTTATGAGAAAGCTGTACAAAGTGAGGACTTTGACAGGTAAATGGCTCAGTGAGGCAATGTGTAATTCTCTTTTATGTTGAGAACTCTGAATGTACATGTAATTTAACTGGATCATGTGTACATGTACTTAAGACATCCATGGTCAAGTGTCGATTGATACCCTTGATTGATAACCCCGATTGAACCTTGATCGACACTCAGTTGATACTCAGTCAACACTCAATCGGCAGCTCAGTTGACACTCAATCAACATCCCATCGACATCACGGCTGACAGTCAGTGCAGAGTTAACTAATTTTCGATTGATGCATAGTGATATGAGTTGGTTGACACTCGGCCAACTATCGACCGGCTGTTGATTGAGTGTCAATGGAGATGTTGATCGCGTGTTGATTGAGTGTCAATCAAGATGTCAATCGCAGATTGATCGAGGTATTGATTGCCACTGGACCACAGATGCCTTTCCAGTTAACCTTTGATTTGATTATTCTGGATATCACAACAACTTCCTGTCATTACAACTTGTTGTTTGCTTTACCCAATTGGTAATATTTTGGTGTAAATATTATTTTATCAAGATTAAGCTTGATATTTCCTTTATTTCCTTTTACAGAGCTCTTAACTTGTGCAGAGTTTTCACTGAAATGGGAGAGTCATTTTTACCTGTTATTGTAGAGTCTCCTGGAAGGGTAAGAGATCAATGCATTACCCAAGTTCTGTGATAAAAGTCTTTACACTGAATTATGCTGCTTTGTTTACCTTTTTGTAGGATCTTGGAGACTTAAGAACACTCAGTATTATACTGGCTTGTGTGAAACACTATCAATATGAGGTATGATTTACTGTAACCTTCTTAGTTTTTTAACTTTATTTTTTGCTCAGTTTTTTTTAACTTTATTTACCTCCAGATTTCAAATCCAGCACCCTTAAACAGTCAGTCATGCTGCTTAGTTTGTAGTTATCTGCTATGTACAGACTAACAGAGACCCCAGAATCAAAGGTTGATAGCTGCCTGTGAGGGCTTTAAGTAGGTGTATCAGATGCAACATGAATTGTGCAATCAGACTCCTCAGTTCCCTCAAAACTCTGAATAATCATCAAGGCAATGCAGGAAATCTTGCATGCAAACAACTTGAGTCAGGCTTTGTAGCATTCTTAGATTGTGTTCTTACTTATTTGTATTCATGTCAGGTTGCAGAGGTTACATTCAACTTTTGGTATCGACTGTCGGAGGCGTTATTCAAGGGTGAAGACGAAGCCAAGACAGCCCTTTTCAGACCGTATTTTGAAAGCCTGTTTGAAGCACTGTGTGTCCACTGCCGACTAGAAACTGATGCTGTACGTATCCTCCTGTGTTAAACCTATGTTAAATTTACTTACTACTCTGCTACTGTATATAAAAGAATTTTATTACCTGCATAAGGGTTAATAACTAAACTCGATCTCGACTTTCTTATTGGCTTAGATGGAGTTTTCACAGGTCTTTTTCAATCATAAAGTCCGATCAAAAATGTCTTACTAGGGATCGTTCATTTTTTATGAGGGAGGGGGGGCTGGTGGGATTTGGGAAGCACCATTTAAAAATCGCATGACCCCCCCCTCAGCTTACCAATTTTTTCACGTGCCCCCCCCCTTATAGCGGTCATTTTTTGGGATGACGCCCCCCCCCCAAAAAAATTGAACAAACAATATTTAGATTTCAACTTTTTTAATATTTCTCTTTTATCCCCCTACTTCACGTTTTGTGCTCACTGTGAAGACAATATTTACAATCCCTATACTACAGAGAGCTGTTTTTTGAAAAACAAATCAAAAGAAAGAGAAGTCAATTTCGGATCTCCTAGTTATGGCTCGCCCTGAGCTTGTGGCATTTGGCCTCTCATTGGCATCTCCCTCATCTGAATTGATGAATGCCGACAGTTTTAATGTAAAACAGATCAAATGTATAGAGGCTAAGTTGACGAAGGTCACGCAGGACATGGAAGCACTAGAAAATAAGAGCAATTATAACAGCGTATTCAAGGGCATACTCAAACAGCACATCAACAAAAGGAGAAGGAAAAAAGAAAACCGCAGAAAGTCAAATGAAAGAAAGAGGAAGCGGACTGAAAACAACGTCCAACGAGTTTATGGAATGTGTGTTGGAAACCCGCTAGGAAATGATCTTCCACAATGCCTTGTGTACCCTCCTAGAACGGCCGTCCCGGAAGAGTATATTAAAGTTGAGGATGTTGCCACGTCGTTATTTAGAAGAGATGGGCCATACATCGCACAGCTCTTGGAAGGGAATTATTTCACCAATGCTGCAAGAAGCAGAATCACCACCAACCTTGAGCAGGAAGTCAGAGATTATGTTTACACCTTCATGTACCCTGAAGAGTACACTCTGACGGAAAGCATTGCTGCTTCTTGCAGCATCAGTGAAAGAGACTCCCACAGCAGCACAAGCCGCGACGAAGAACTCAACGACAGCGAAGATGAAGATGAGTGCCAGTGAAAGTTGCATTCGAAAATAACAGTGTTAAATACTTCTTTTCAGTAGCTACAAATGCTTTTTGTCGCCAAACGTTTTTTTAAAGCAGAAGGAAAGTTTGTAATAAATTTGTATCCTGCCTTCTATGTTTATTCTATAGCAATTTTTTTGATATTCAAACATTATGCCATTTTAAAGTTTTACTAAAATATTTCACGTGACCCCCCCCTTTTTCCCTTATTTTTTTGGGATGGCCCCCCCTCGAAAGCCATTTTTTTTCGCATGCCCCCCCCCCCAAATCCCACCAGCCCCCCCCCTACCTGATAAAAAATGAACGGTCCCTTAACCAAGCGTGCTTCAAACCATGCTAAGAGAATATTGGCCGTCAGTCTGTTTTGTAACTGACCTCATTTCAGTTCATTTTGTATATATATAGCTTTCCTGTTTTTTGGCTTGTCAAATAGTCTTTCTGCATGGAAGTGTTTTAAAACTTTACCCACCTGGTGAGTTGAACAACAGTGTGTTTCATTTTATAGCAAGGAATCCCAGATGACAGTGATGAATTTGGGGAGTTTCGTCTCAGGGTAGCAGATCTTATCAAGGATTGTGTGTTTATTGTAGGATCAGGAAATTGTTTCAGCCAGGTAAGAAAACTAGGAGAAAGCGGGTCCAAAATAGTGTGTTATGTGATCATTATATACATGTGTGTGTTCTGCATTACTAACCTCGAAACAACGAGACAAAAATAACACATCTATTAGAAAGAAGCGGACAGCAAAAGAGAAGACTCGAAATTGTGTCTCGTTAACTTAAAAGCTTACAAAATGGACAAGACATTTCTCAAGAACAGGACCATTTTCTGTTTCCTTGCCAAAAGATAATGTTTTTTTTCGGTAATAATTTGTATAGTGAACAGTAATCACTCCGATTGTGTGATTGGAGAATAAAATTGCTGTTACTGTAGTATTAGTAAATAAGTCGTTCTTGTGTGGCAGACATACGTGTAAGAGAACATCAAGTGCAAGGTACGAAATGGTAAACCTGCATAGTGTACTTTGAAGATTTTAAATTTTATTTTGTTTATTCAGTTTCATCATCGAACATAAATTCTAGAATTTTTACCACCTGGAAATATCTAAAATTTTCGATGAAAAGTTGTTGACAGGTTCGATTTTCTTTTCCTAGATGTACAACAGCATTGTTCAGCAAGGAAACACAATACCTTGGGAAGCAACAGAGGCCATTTTGTTTGTGATGTCAACAGTTGCTAGGAATGTACCACTGTAAGATGATTCAAATGGACTTGCTTAATTCATGAATTGCTGCTCGTACGGTTATCAGGGGTTTTTTTAACTGATAATAACGAGATCATGTCGTCATAACTCACTGCTTTCAGAGACGAACCAAGCCGTAGGCGAACTAGGCAATTCGTCAACTTGAAGTCGATAAAGCTAAATTACAGTTAGGGCACTGGGGTCCTGAACATTTGACATTTTTTTACATTGCGTTAGTGTCTATGGAATGAGGGCTCTTCGTATTCAAAAGAGTATTTAGCGTTTCTACACTGTTAAGATACTAATCTTGTACATTATCTGAATAGCCTTCAGTCTTTTTTGACCAAAACAACGTGTGCAAAGTCAGGTGTTCATGGATAGAGTGTCTTTACTGTAACCGTTATAGCGAGCATGCGAGGCTCACATTTTGATAGCCTGCGAACAGGCTCTCGTTTGAAGGAGCACACGCTTCTCCCGCACCAGATTCCTCCCGCCGGATACTCGCACTTTGCCGCTCGCGCGTGGGACTCAAAGGTGATCCTGTTTGCAGGCTAACAGTTTGAACAACAGCACTTCATCAGTGCATAAAGTAGGAGAAGAATAAGTCGTAAACTGTCATGCATTGCAATCATTTACAACAATTTATTTTTAATTGACATTTTGGGCTTTGGGATGGAGGGTTAGTTTCCCTCCTCGACTTTTTTGTAGATAGCGATCATTACTAAATCTACTCGATTTCCAACGCAGAATTCCTGTTATCTGTACCGTAGAGTTGTTCCATCATCTAACTGATACTCAACCTCTCACGATTACTACGCCTTTTGCATCTTATTGTCATCGTTTCCTGTAGGGATTTTGAAATAGTTGGCCATGTCCTGCCAGTGGTTTTAAATTTACCATCAAGCTGCCATGTTGCTGTTAGACATACCAACATTAAAGTTGTGGGTGAACTAGCAGAGTGGATAGAAAAGCATCCAGACTATCTTGGTACGTGTGCCCTATACATGGTGTGGTTTGATTTGTTTTTGGCTCTTAATTTCACAGAACGGTGTGTTAATTTTTTTTGCCCCACTCTAGTTTTAGGGAACTCGTGGAAAAGTCATTTTGGTGTCTCTCTGTTCTTCTCTAACTAGTATTTATAACCATTTAATCTCTGTACTGGCAAGCTAAGGATATTACTTGTTGTCAAAGATGAACTAACAGCACCCTATAGTTCAACAAGTCTGCAAATAACAGTCGGTCATAGGACAATTGTCCGGTAAATTTGAGGTTTTGACAGGTTAAAGCTTAGCCTGGTCGGACACTCTGACCGGGCATTTCTGCTAAAATGAAAAATATTTTAACTGGAAATTTGTGGCCGAATATGAGACAAGTTATTTTGTTATACTGCCACACAATACTACGCAAAAATCTTTGTTATCGGTTTTGTTTTATTCCAATTCTGAGAACTTTATCACGCGCCGTCTCAAATGTTATGTCGAATTGTAAACACATCACATCAGCGCCACTATCCCTGCAAGTTAATTTACGCATTTTGCGGTGGCGTTGTGAAAGATCGTGAAGTCCCATTTAGTCTGAATTACGTTCATCTGAAAAACTACTAAAAACTGAGGTCTTATGTAATTACTCGTTGTTTGTTGCTACCAAGTGTTGTGGAATTAATTTTCAGTCGTAATACATTGACCCGATTATAATAGTGTGGAAATTGAATACAAGGCCCAGATACTCACGTTTCGTTTATCTGAATGCAATCGCTTTCAAAAACTTTAAAACCTCTAAAACGTGACTAAATATGTTTCTAGTCCGTATGATCAAAAATCAGTTTAATTTTTAACTCTTATAGTTTTTTTTACGTCTGTCAGTGTGGTTGAAATATAGTTTCCATACCACAGAAATGTTTTTGTGAAAAGCGTGAATGTACAGATTAGTCACGCTTTATAGTCACGACCACCTCCAATTCCACATTTTAAATAATTACGCAAATTTTTTATTCAATTGACCCCAAAAACATCCAGAGGAAACTTGCCTTCAGAAAAAGTCGAAGAATTCATTTCAGCCAATTTTCAAGTCTCTGAATGTTCACGCGGGAGATTGTTTCCTCGCTTTTCCCGTTCAGTCCCTAGACGTCGTGGGAAACTTGTTACGTTGGAAACGCTTGTGTGACTAGGGGTATAAACGTTTGTAAATTTGTCAATTTTCAACAGGTAAAATAATACTAGACGTAATGTAAAGGTCCCCTTACTGGTGTTAGTAGCGATTTTACACTCAGTTGACTTATAAGCTTTTCGAATTTACAACCAATATTTTGGCGAAGAGTCCACACTAAAATACCCAAATGTCTCAAATGTCTCTTTTTAATTTCTAGCGACAAACAATTTTTTTTGTCCGACCAGACTGGCTTTTTGTCAGGTCAAAACTGGTCCTTGTCCTGACAAATGACCTGCCTATAGACAAAAATTATTTGCAGGCTTGGTTCAATATTAATTATCTGTTTCAATAACAATCGTGGTCCAAAAAATACTAAAGAATCGAAACATTTTCTTTTATGCTATATTTTTCTTTCACAGATCCTGTCCTACAATATTTGCTGTCTAGTATTCAAGATCCTAAACTGTCGTCAGTTTCAGCCTCAGCCATAGAAAGCCTTTGCATGTCATGCTTTACACAGATGACAAAGTATTTTGACGTATTAGCTCAGGTAAAAAAAAAACTGCCTTTAACTGATCCGTGAACTTCAGTTCTTTGTATTAACGTGTATTTACCAACTTTTGGGATTCATGGTAGCTTGCTTGTTGAAAGAGCAAACTTGTGAAATTCTCAGACTTTTCAAAAAAGATTCCAAGGATGAGATCTTAAGTAACACAAGAAAGACAGAAACTTCGTGTACCACGGTCTTAAGACAGCAAACACGTGATTTTTGGGTTCAAATGAAATCCCACTGAGGTCAAAGAATTTTTCATTACCTTGTCATGCCTCCTCCTTCTCCCCCCCCCCCCCCCCCCTTCCTTTCTCGAGCTAGGACTCGGAAGGAAATATTTGGGTTGATATTTCAAGCGCTCCAAATTAGTTGGAGTTAATTTTCTACTTTCCAGCTTCTGCTTAAGTTAGTCTCAATGGATCTTGACCTTCACTTTATCGTAGGTGGTGATTGCAGCTGATTCACTATCTATCTCTCATGATTCTTATATTGGACTCCTCAAAGGTGAGCTGTTTGATCTTAACTAGAAGATACAAGCCCAGCTTTTTGCTGCAGCTTTAACTGTAATTAAAGATTGATAATGTCAGGTGACGATGCGCTCACTGGCCATATCCTAGAGATTAATTTTGCTACTTTGTGTTCTGTTTCGTTACAGGGGTGTGTAAGGTTCTGGAAGGAATTCACAATGACAAACTTTCCGAAGGCTTACATTCTATATGTAGGATTCACATAACGTCTCTTAAACAGGTTAGTCTGCCGTAACTATTCACAAAACTCGCTTCTATCGATAACCGTATGTAATCAGATGTTTTGGTCCAATGATGTTGAAACCAAAACCATTTGAAAAAGACGGTAGAGCTGCGTAATCACTTGGAGTCGAGTGGGGTACTGGGACTGAGTACGCTAATACAGACCTCCGTTTACTTAGACAAACTTGGACTAGCAAATTCTTTATGACACTTTGTTGACAGCATTCTTGTGTTTTAATTTTAATTTTTTTGTTTACAAGATTCTATCAGCACCTGTGAACTCGTATCCAGACCCTACCCTTTGGCTAGACAGACTAGCAGCTACATTTAGGTGAGCACGCGTGACTCTGCGGCTTTATACGAGTTACTAATCATGAATATACAAAGCCAACAACTAGGGAATCAATTAAATTTTCGCTCTGTTGCAGATATATTAATCCCAAAGTAGACAATGGAAAGGTACATCCAGCTCTGGTAGTTGTGGAGGAGGTAAGGAATTCTGGATTCTATAAATCAAGGTGGAATGAAACAGCTGCTGTAGCTGGTTTCACTGAGTTAAGTCAGTTCTACTTTTGTTGTTGTTGTTGTTGTTGTAGGTGTGGCCAATACTGTCTAGTATCTGTGACAAATATCGGGCTGACCTTAAGATCATTGAGAGATGTTGCAGGTAATTAACGAAAGAACCTTTTTACTCGCTTAGAACTTGTTGATATTTGTTTTTGTTAATGCTGTATGTTGTTGTTGTTGTTATTGTGTTTATCATTGGCGTTGTAATTGTTTTTGGGCCTTTTATTTGGTCTTGCCCAGTTTGCTCAAAGATTAAATCACCACTTACAGTGGCCGAGTCAAGAATTACCCCACACATAACATGGATTGGTTATTGAAGTTCCCTCAGTATAGTCTACTGGTTAGGATATCCCCTCTTTGAACAATCTGGCCTGCAGTCATTTGTTACGAAATAAATTATTTTTGTTATACGTCTCTCACTGTTATATTTGCTCTTTGGTTTTCATATGTTTTCAGGTGTATTAGATTTGCAATTCGCTGCCTCGGCAAATCAGCCATAAACTTACTCTCGCCTTTGGTATCACAGGTAAAGTGAAATAGTTGCCGAGTTTATCTCAAATTCGTATCAAGTATTTCTCATCTTCCAAGGAAGAGTTAGATGGTAACTGTAATTAACTTTTGTTTTTAACCAGATGGTGGGTGTATACGGTACCAATCCCCACTCGTGTTTCCTGTACCTGGGCAGTATATTAGTTGATGAGTATGGTGACGAATCTGGATGTGTTCCCGGACTTATTGGCATGACAATGGTATGTTTCTGAAGATGAATCTGTTTATTCAGGTCAGAGGAACTTGAGAGAGTGCAATTAGCAAGAGTTAGTTGAACTCCCGCCATGTAGAATTGTCTAAGTCGTGGAGCTTTCAGTGATGTTGCTAAGTAACATGACGTAATCTGATTAAGTCATGCTGACGTAACATCTGTCACCGTGTTCGTGAGTGTACGTTCGGTAGTTCTTGTCTTGACATGAGTTCGGTGTTCCCAACCAATGCAATCTCTCTCTTGGAAACCTGAGCTCTTTTCTTATGCAGTTACTGCCTCTTGTGCGGGATCACCGATAATGGCCGCCTAGCATTCTATAGCATTTGCCGAACTACGGTTATCTTCATATGTAACAGAACATTCCGGACGGAAACAGTACACCGATAATAATAAAGCATCTCTTAAGATGGAGTTTTATGTTGTTTGTTTTGTGTCCATATTGTTGTGGTTTTCTTACAGTGCGTGGAGGTGTTGGCAAATTCGAAATAGATTTAAATTTCATCTAAACATACGTTTGTCTGCGATATTTCAGGCTTTCTGTGGGCCGGCATTTCAACTTTTGAGTCGAGAAAAAGGAATGATTGAACATCCTGACACTATAGATGATTTATTTAGGTTATGTGGCAGGTAAGGCAAAAAGTCGTTTGTCTGTTTTTGTGTGTACGTATTAAAATGCACGAAGCGCCTTGATAAACCCAGTCTTTAATATGTAATGGTTTCTAATCGGTTTAAAGGACCACCTCAAACCAGTGTTCTTTGCGCGACTCTGTTGTCGTTATCATCCGGGCAATCGGAATCACATGTCTATATGAAAGATATATATGAAAGAAAATCACACAGAAGTCCAGCTAGCCGGCCTCGCAACGAGAAAGACTGCAGGACGCAACAAAATTTCCTCTGATAGTTCAAGCTTACTGTACCTTAATTTTTGCACGTTAGACTAAAGCTAATACCTATCTTAGTTGCGGCCACCATTATACAGACCTTATAATCCCAACGAATTCCAGCTGTTGAAGGAGCTACGTCGCGGCTTGCGCATTTTGAAAAGTTGGCCTAAATTTTTCAAGTTCGTCGTTTGTAATCCGTGTCAATTTTCTCTATCCATGATAATCCTTGTTCCTTTATTGTTTATTATTATCCCTTTTGGTGTTTTTCTATCTTAGTAATCTCCTACTTTCAGGTTTCCTTCGGTTTGAAGGTAATTTTGTATGTGGCCAAAATAACTCAAAATACTGTGACTGAGCTCCTTAAACGTATAATTCTAGCTTTTAATCTTCATGTATTTTGCGTTTGTTTCTACTTAGATGCCTTCAGAAATGTCCTTTGGCATTTCTCAAGTGTGAAGTTGCTGTCCCTGCTATCCACTGTGCTGTAGTTGCCAGTACTCTCGAACACAGAGACGCCAACTTGTCCGTGATGAAGTTTCTTAAAAGTCTTATTAACTGTGCTTCAGAGAAGGTGAAACTGGTATGCAGTAATGGACATGTTTCCGTAGCTTAACCCTCTCTTGAATAGTCTTGATCATGGTCTGGAATATTTCCTTGCTGTTTGGTTCAGTGGTCGTGTTATGCACTTCTGTCTTTGCCGATGGTTTCGAAAGCAAATATTTCCCATGATATTAGACAGAGAGGTTTTAAATTGTGTGACCCAAACCGATACCAAAATGATCGCTTTGGCCAGTCACAGAGGACACAGGCTACCCCATAAACCAATTAAAACGCCACGAAACGCATCTGGGTGACGCGAAAACCGTCGGGTAATGTGTCTGAGCGAGTGACGTAAAGGGAAGGGGAAAGCAACCGGCGGTGTTGGGACTAACTAGCCCTGGCGATGGAGCCCAAATTCGTTCTGGTTATCTACGAATCACGTTTTCCCCACGGACGGAACGATTATTGGGCCGGTTGGAGTGAGCTAACAATGTCGGCCTTGTCTTCATTTTAACAAAGTTGTAGTCTTCCCCAGTCCCCAGAAGTGCAAGCTGGCGTTTGATTCTTTCACCTTTAAATGCTGATAGGAGATGCCCTGTCATTCATCTTTGCTTTGCCTTTTTAGTCGCAGAATGATTTTCAAGAGAGGCTTACCTTAGTGCAGAAGATTCTTGCTGTTCACGGCCAAAACATTATCACAGGTAAAGGCTGTTTGGCGTTTTGTCATTTCGCTGTTGTTAGCAGTTCGTCAGTGTCATTTTGATATGTGTATTTCCAGGTCTGATTCAGGCGTGCGCTGGTGCCCTGCCATCTTACATGGTGTTGGATGTAGCTGAAGTTCTGTGGGAATTCCTTACATTCTGTCGAGAGGTAAGACTTCTTTTTAACTTTAGAGTGTCGTCTTGAGAGTGCCCCATTGTGTTGGTATATTTGTTTTAAAACCAACTTCACAGCATCCAGCGCCAGTTTTCTGTGAATGTTTTTTGCATGTTTAATTCGCTTTCTTTTTATATTGCGGTTACCAATCAGGCAAGCTAGTGCCTTTTCTTTCTTATCATCCAATTAAAACAAAGCACGGTCACTTACGCCACGTTGCTTAGCAACTTCGGTGACGTGGAAACCCGTTGGCTCAACCAAATTCATTCTCATCTAGTTTTCGTTCCCCGACTGTTAGCTGTCCTGTAGTAGCTATGTTACCTTAATCACTCTTCCTATGCGCGTACCCCTGGTGGAAATCTTTTTCCCCCGCGCAAAATCGTGTTAGCTTAAAATCCCAAACCTTAAAGCGTAAATTATGGGCTTAACCGATCCTTGACTGTTTCAATTTAGGCTAGTCAGCGGTATAATATATATCTTTGTTCATGTAACACACAGGAGACGTCCAAGTGGGTGCAAGTTTCACTCCAGAATATTCAAACCCAATCTGTCCCTGGCAGTGTGATAGCTACTCCTCAACAACTTCAAGAGTTTCATAACGCTTTGATAGGGTGAGTAGCCTTTTATTGTGGATCAGGTAAAGAGCAGCTTTCAATTGGGTGTCGTGAACCAAAACCAAAGTATTCATCTTGCCAATCACAAAGCAGACAGACAATGCAATGAACCAATCAAAACTCGAAATAAATAGATAAATCTGGCCCCAAGCGCGGCAAAACGTGTACAACCGTGGCAAGATTGGTTTTGGTTTTACTTCTGATTGGATAAAAAAAAAGGTGGCGTGAGTTTTTCAAACCAATGGGCCATTTCCGAGTTACCTTTTGCCTCTGTGCTGAAACGAGTCTTCGTGCGACACCGGTCAAATGGAAATGTGTTCCGACTACGGGTTCATTTTCATGCAAATGAAACCCATTTCAAGGTTTTGCACGAAGACTAGTTTTTAAACAGGCAGAAGATAACTTGGAAGAGGCTTATTGTGTAGCGTAGTAGCTTTTCAACGATAAAGTGGAAAAGGTTCTAACTGAGGCCAAGAATCTCACACGAAAATGAGTAATTTTGTCAAAAAATCTGTACAAACCTCACTGTGTATTGTTCGTTTTTAGTTCTCCAAATCAAGATGCTGTTTGGAAAGCATCCAAGCGCTTTTCTCGCCTGTTCAGATGAGACAAGACGAGTCGATGTAACAAGGACAGCCACGCAATGGGAACGTTGTGCATAGTGACGTCACAGTGCTGGGACAGAGTCAGTCAAAGACCGTCAGCGATTAGCGCCCAGCACAGGGCCTGGGAACCAGTCACGTTCAAAAGCAAGAAGTGTCGAGGAACATGTCAAGATTGTGCAAAAATTGAGAGAGAAGCACGATTTCAGAAGGACAGAACTGAATAGCAGTTGTATAATTATTTTAAATGCTCGGGAGGAATCTGAGCACATTGCTTCTTTGAAGCAAAGAAGCGGAACTTTATTTGGATTTTAATATTTGTCGCGTTCTGTTACTTGCCAAGGAAGAGAGATGTAGTAAAGAACGAATAGGAACATCCACTAGACTTGACAGATGACCAAAACTGATGGATCTGGCTTTTATGATAAGGTTGCCACGCATCTTTTACTATCTAAACGCAACAGAATCAGTTTTTTTTTTTGTCTGTTGACATTTGGATTGTATTGTCTTAACGTAGCTTCTTAAATAAGTTATCTTTTAGTAAACTGGAATTTATATAATAACAGGTGTATCTTAATGTAATCTAACAGTTTTTTTTCGGCTTTAATCCTGAACTCTTCCCCCTCCAACATAGACCATTCAGGAGATTTTAAAGAGTAATTTAAGTGTACTCTTTCGTTGCAATACTAACATATGACCAATAGTAATTAGTGAGGAAAAGTAATTTTTGAAACACGAGAGAGAGGTTTTCATCACATTTCTAACTGCGTGGCTGAGTATTTTTGAAGAACTTCGTCAGAGGTGTGTGAATATGTGTAAGACACTGTCTTGACTGTTCGATAAATCTAAATCTTACGAGAAAATGGAGCAATAAATTGTAGAAATCTATCCGAATCTTCTAACAATAGGGTCACCGAGGTCCAGCTTTATTCGGCAGGTTCGGCGAGATTCTCTTGACACAAGCTTAAGAAAGTGTTGTATCGCGAAGGTTATCATAGTGAATGTTGTACTACTCAAGAGGAGTATATCGTAAAATTGCGGCCGTAAGCCCTGGGCTATTTGCTTTTTGATGCATTAACCTTATTTTATTAATTCGTTTGTAGTGTAAAATCACCAGAAAGTATTCTGTTAACAGAAAAAGTGCCTTCTCGCTTCCATAAGCCTACAATTCTTAATCTGCTGACCTGTAAGGAGTCCATCAAGAAAACGGGGCCTTCTTAAAAGGACTTTTTCCATGCAAACTTTTTAGTTTCCCCGAGACTAAGCAATTTTCCCAAGGACCAAGCAATATACTTATTTTCCACAAGGCGCTTATTAGCAACCTCTTACTGTGTCTGTGTTTGTTGCTTTCAGTCCTTGACAAGTTTTTATGGTTCAGCCTCGCTCGGCGTTTGCATGTTTCTCAAGCCCAGAGGCTTGAAAAAAACCCTTCCTAATACAAGAACTACCAAGAACTTAAAGTTGGAACAGATGTTGAACATTCTATGCTGAGTTGACTGTTTCCACTGAAAATGTTCCATGTAAATAATTCATTTTTGTTTGCGGTTTACCTCCAGGCTTTTTACCTATGTACATGCAGACTGGGAGCGTGGATAATAATATAAGCTACTGTAGGTACTACCAAATCTTTATTATGGTGCAACCTCTTTACCAGTGCAGATAGTAAACTTTTAAACTTTGGTGCATGTTCCTCGTCAGTCGATCGCGTTTTAGCAGTTCCTATAAGTATCCGAGTTTGCCTGAGTTTATATGTCTCTGTTTTCTGAAAATTATACTGTGCCATTTTCAATTAAACTCATCACAAATAGATGAGCTTGGGAGCTGGTGCCTTAAAGGTTAGCGGGGTGCCAGAGCCATAAGCCGCTAGGAGGTATCCATGGCAACCCTGGAAAGCAGGAACCACCCAATGAGCGTCCGCTAACCGGCACCGTTACACTCTAAGAAATCCAGTGGAAACTACTAACCTGAAGAATACTTACCCTGACCAAGAACAAAACGGGAGGGAGGAGAGGGTGCAAGAATCTGCAATGATTCGCGAGCAAAGCAGTGCAACTGATCCGCAACAATCAGCAGAATACGTTACAACAATTATGCAATGAACCATAAACCCCTGCAAAACCCACAGGCCGCCCCACAGGTCACGTACTCCCAAACGGGGAAACCGCTGGCTGCATAAGCTCATATTTAACTTGCCTGAATGATATTAGCTGGATGGGTACGCTAGCTGGCTGCATTTGTTCGAGTTTAACCTTGCCTAAATGATATTTAGCCACATTAAAACAAGTGGCAATAACGGCATAAAAAATAACGACGACCAATAACGGCGACCAGAAGGGCCGCCAAGCGGAGCACCATAGTTATAGGAACAGAACCACGTGCATGCATAGAATTAGAAAACAAACCTAAGAAAATACGCGCGCTGATTGGTTCAAAATCGTGTTTCTCTAACGCGATGGAAACACAGAACTAGCACGAGCTGTTGACGTAATGATGACGCCAGCAAAGATAATTTACATTTTGATGATCAAAGTAAAGCTGTTTTTCTTATTTTCCTCGCGGTATTTCTAAAAGAAATAGAAAACATGTTCTCCGTGTTTCTATCGAGTTTAAGTATAAATCTACTAACGTTCTATCACGAATGCTGTTCTCTGATTGGCTACGCTACCCACCATCTATTCTGTGATAGATAATGAGTAGCGTAGCAGTGTGCCCTTGTTGACAAAATGATGGCCGCTTCTTGGCGTTTTCGAAGTGTCTGTGAAGAAGATTTAGATAAAGTATTGAACGAATAGTAGATTTATACTAAAACAATTAGATTATTCGCTCTCGATTTCTGTGCGTGATAGTTCAACTATCACGCGATAGAAATCTCGAGTTCATAATCTAATTGTTTAGTAGAAACACTCGTGAAAGTTTAGAAGAACTCCAAAAAGCTGTGGAAACACTCGCCTGCGGCTCGTGTTTCCACAGCATTTCTCGTTCTCTCAAACTTCTACTCGTGTTTCTATAACTCGATAGAAACACGGTACATTTTTCTATTTCTTAAATAGAAACCCATGCAACTGTGTTTTCATAATATAGTCAACCTGGTTAGTGGTATGGATCGCGTGCGCCCAACGACGACGACGACGTCGCACAACGTGGCGGCAATCAGTTAATACCAAGTCATGCGGTCTTGGTTTACAGCATGTCTTTAATAATGGACATCCATGTTATGGTCAATTGACACCTGTCAAAACAAGCTATCCGCTGACCAGTATCAGGTGACATTATCACGGGCTCAGGTTAAAAGCTCATCTACGTCATGTGTTTTTTAAAGTTGACCGCTGATCAATGACTGGCTTTCGATAGAATCCGGGGCTCATGTCAGGTTTATTTGTTGTTATTAGGGCGACGATCAAGGCCAGGTTGTTCGGAAGGTGGTTAACGCTAACCCAGGATTAAAAGTCAACCGAGCTATAATTTTTTCTTGCACACAAATGTTCTTCACTGCTTTTAGGTCATGTGTTACGTTTGTAGTTTGACATCATCCTCTTTTTAAAGAAGCTCAGTCACGGTATTTTCAGTTATTTTGGCCACATAAAAAATTACCTTTAAATGTTAGGAAACCTGAAAATAACAGCTTAATAAAATAGAAAAACACCAAAACATAATGATAAACCATAAAGAAACAAGGATTGTTAAGAATAGAGAAGATTAACACGGATTATAAACGACGAATTTGAACAGTTAAGGTTAAATTTTTCAGTATGCGCAAACCGTAACTGAGCTCCCGTGAAAGAGACGGGAACCTAATATCGAGAGGTGAGGTTCCAGGCGACATTAGACTGCTTTGATGTAAAGAAAAAAACTAGCAAGGTACTAGGAAAAGCGCTATTAGACCTGAAATAGCTAGTGGACTTCGTCTCAATTGGGGGCCATATCAGACTAACACTGCCGATGTTTGACATAATTCTGTTTTTAACGCGTTGAACAGCTGGGATTCTACGATCAAGAGATGAAGTTTTAATTTACAATTTTATATCTTGGTATCCCCACAAAAACTACCAAGCAACTGCATGAAAAGTTGTTAGACAAGAAAATTTACCCTTCGTTTCAAGATGACGGCCATATTAGACTCTCATGGCCGTTGTTTGGACTTAATCCTCTTTTCAACCTGTAAAAAAAAATGGGATTCTAATATAATTCTAATGGACCTGAAATGCTGGACATCGTCTCAAGATGGGGGCCATATCAGACTAACACTGCCGATGTTTGACATCATTCTTTTTTCCACCCGTTGAAGAGATGGGATTCTACCAACAAGATATAAAGTTTTACGTTACAATTTTATATTTTCATATCCCCAAAAAAACTAGCAAAGAAACTATATAAAAAGTTATTAGACGAGAAAATTTACACTTCGTTTAAAGATGGCGGCCATGTTAAACTGTGATGGCCGCTGTTTGA
Organism: Orbicella faveolata; assembly: GCF_042242905.1. Lineage (NCBI taxonomy): Eukaryota > Metazoa > Cnidaria > Anthozoa > Scleractinia > Merulinidae > Orbicella > Orbicella faveolata. Next base: position 23,069,818 of record NW_028301536.1, on the reverse strand, counting down.
ACTTCATCCGACTTTCAACCCGTCAAAGAGACGGGATTCTAATATTAAGATATGAACTTCCAGGCGAAGGTAGACTGCGTTGATGTAAAGCAAGGTACTAGGAAAAACGCTATTAGACCTGAAATGCTAGCTAATGCTGGACTTGCTCTCAAGACAGGGGCCATATCAGACTAACACTTCCGATGTTTGACATCATTCTGTTTTTCACCAGTTGAAGAGATGGGATTCTACCAACGACAGATGAAGTTTTACGTTACAGTTCTATATCTTGATATCCCCTCAAAAACTACCAAGCTACTACGTAAAAAGTTATTAGGGCAGAAAATTTACACTTCGTTTCATGATGGCGGCCATATTAGACTATCATGACCATTGTTTGGACTTCATCCCCTTTTCAACCCATGAAAGAGATGGGATTCTAATATCGAGCGATAAAGTTCCAGGCGGCAGTAGACTGCCTTCATGTAAAGACAAACACTAGCAAGGAACTAGGAAAAACGCTATTAGACCTGAAATGTTGGACTTCCTCTCAACAAGGGGGCCTTATCAAACTAACACTGCCCACGTTTGACATCACTGTGTTTTTCACCCGTTGAAGAGATGGGATTCTACCATTGAAAGATCAAGTTTTACGTTACAATTTTATATCTTAATATCCCCCAAAAAGTTACCAAGCTACTAAATAAAAAGTTATTAGACCTGAAAATTTACACTTCGTTTCAAGATGGAGGCCATATTAGACCATCATGGCCGTTTTTTGGACTTCATCCTCTTTTCAACCACTGAAAGAGATGGGATTCTAATATCGAGAAATAAAGTTTCAGGCCACATTAGAATACCTTGATTTAAAAACAAAAACTAGTGAGGTACTAGGAAAAACGCTGTTAGACCAGAAATGTTGGACTTCGCCCCAAGATGGGGCCCATATCAGCAAACACGAATGATGTTTGACATCATTCTGTTTTTCAACCATTGAAGAGATGGCACTCTACCATCGGGAGATGAAGTTTTACGTTACAATTGTATATTATGATATCTGCACAAAAACTACCAAGCTACTACATAAAAAGTTATTAGACTACAAAATTGTGGCACAATGTTGCGCAATATAGCACAATAAAGCGCAATGTGGCACAATAAAGCACAATATAGCACAATGTGGCGCAATGTAGCACAATGTGGCGCAATGTAGCACAATGTGGCACAATGTGGCACTTTGTGGCAAAACGTGGCACAATAAAGCATAATAGGGCGCATTGTGGCACAATGTGGCGCAATGTAGCACAATGTAGCACAATGTGGCACAATGTCGCAATCTAGCGCAATTTGACACATTATGGCACAATCTGGCGCAATGTGGCACAATCTAACAACAATGTAGCACAGTGTGGAACAATAAGGCGACATGTGGCACAATGTGGCACAATATAGCACAATGTGGTGCAATGTAGCACAATGTAGCACAACGTGGCATAATGTGGTACAATAAAGCGCACATTGTGGCACATTGTGGTGCAATGTAGCGCAATACGGTACATTATGGCACAATGTGGCACAATGTGGTTCAATGTAACACAATGTGGCACATTGTGGCACAATGTCGTACATTGTGGCATAATGTGGCTCACTGCACAACAATGTGGCACATTAAGGCCCATTGTGGGGTAATCAGGCAAATCGTGACGCAATATGGCACAATTGGGCGCAATTTGGCACAATGTAAAATATTCTGGCGCAATGTGGCACAATGTGCGCAATGTGGCACAAGAGGGCGCAATATGCTGCAATCTAGTACAATGTGGCGCAATGTGGCACAATCTGGCATAATGTGTTGCAATGTGGCACATTGTGGAGCAATATGACACAACGTGGCACAATGTGGCCTAATATGGCGCAATGTGGCACAACTGGCATAATGTGGCGTAATCTGGCACAATATGGCGCAATATGGCACAATAAGGGCAATGTTGCGTAATGTCGCACAATGTGGCACGATATCGCGGAATGGGGCACTATGTGCAAAACTCTGGCGCAATACGGCAAAATGTGGCTCGATGTGGCACAATGTGCTATAATGTGATGCAATAGGGCACAATGTGCCGCAATGAGGCGCAATGTGGCACAATGTGCCGCAATTTAACTCAATGTGGCCCAGTGTGGCATAATGTCGCACAATGAAATGCAATGTGGCGGAATGTAACGCAATGTGGCGCAATGTGGCACAATGTGGCACGATGTGGCGCAATGTAACACAGTCTTCCATAACATGGCACAATGTGAAACAATGTGGCGCAATATGGCACAATGTGCCACTATGGGGCGCAATGTGTCACAACATGGCGCAGTGTGGCACAATGTGGCGAAATGTGGCGCAATTTGGCACAATATGGCGCAATGTGGCATATTGTGGCACATGGCGTAATGTGGCGCAAAGTGACGCAATGTGGTGCAATGTGGCACAGTGCGGCGCAATGTGCCACAATATGGCAATATGTGAAACAATGTGGCGCACGATGACAGAATGTTGTACAATGTAAAACAATGTGGCGCAATCTGCCACAATGCGGCGCAATGTGCCATAATGTGGCGCAATGTGGCACAATGTGACTAAATATGGCACAATGTGGCGCAATGTGGCGCAATGTGGTACAATGAGGCACAATGTTGCGCAATGTGGCGCAATGTGGCAGAATGAGGAACAATATGGCGCAATATAGCACAGTAATGTACAATGTGGCCTAATCTGGCGAAATGTGGCACAAGTTGGCGCAATCTAGCAATATCTGGAATAATGTGGCGCAATGTAACACAAGGTGGCGCAATATGGCACAATGTGGCACAATAGTGCATAATGTCAAACAAGGTGGCACAATGTCGCGCAATGTGGCACAATGTGGAACAGTGGGCGCAATGTGGCAAAAGGTGGCGCAATCTGGTAAAATGTGGCATAACAAGGCGGAATGTGGCACAATGTAGCGTGACTTGGCACAATGTGGCGCAATGAGGCGCAATGTGGCATAATATGTAGCAATGTTGCGCAATGTGGCTTAATGTGGCACAATGTGGCGGAATGTGGCACAATTTGGCGCAATGTGGCACAATGTGGCGCAATGTGGCACAATGTGGCGCATTGTGGCGCAGTGTGGCACAATCTCGAGGAATGAAACGCAGTGTGGCGTAATAAGACGCAATGTGGCAAAATGTGGCCTAATGTGGTGCAATTTGACGCAATGTGGCACAATCTGCCATAATGTGGCGCAATAAGGCACAATGTTGCAAAATATGGCACAATGTGCGACGATGGGGCGCAATCTCGCAGAACATGGCGCAATGTGGCACAATATGGCATAATGTGGCGCAGTGTCGTCCAATTTCGCGCAATGTGGCACAATGTGGCGCAATGTGGCAAAATGTGCCGCAATATGGCGCAATGTGGCCTAATGTGACACATTGTGGCACAATGTGGCACAATGCGGCAATATGTGGAACAATGTGGCGCAATGTTCAACAATGTAGTACAATGTGAAACACTGTACGCATTGTGGCACTATACGGCACAATGTGGCACAAGGAGTCGCAATGAGGCGCAGTGAGGAACAATATAGCGCGGTGTGGCGCGATGTGGCACAACGTGGTACAATGTGATATAATGTGGCGCAATGTGGCACAATGTTGCGCAATATGGCATAATGTGGCGCAAGTGGCGAAATAGAGCGCAATATAGCACAATGTGGCGGAATGTTGTACAATGTGTTGCAGTATGGCGCTATTTTGCACAATATGGCACAATGTCGCACAATGTGGCGGTTCGTGGCGTAATGTAGTACAATGTGGCACAATAAGGCGCAACGTGGCGTAATGTCTTACAGTGTGGTACAATGTCGTTCAATGTGGCATAATGTGGCGCAGTATTTCACAATGTGGAATAATGTCGCGCAATATGGCACAATGTGGCGCAATGTGGCAGAATATGTGGAAATGTGGCGCAATATAACACAATGTGGCGCAATGTAAAGCAATGTAGTGTTAAGTGGCACAATGTGGCGAAATGTTGATCAATATGGTGCAATAGGGGGCAATGCAGCACAATGTGTCAATATGTGCAGCCATGTGGCGTAGTGTGGCACGATGTGGTACAATGTGGAACACTGTGACGCATTATGGCACAATATGGCACAGTGTGGGACAATATGGCACAATGTGGCGCAGTGTGGAACAATGTAGCGCAATGTGGCGCGATATGACACAATGTGGCGCAATGGGGAACAATGTTGCACAATGTGGCGCAATGTCGCACAATTGGGCACAATATGGCGTAATATGGCGCAATGTGGCACAAGGTGGCGCAGTAGGGCAGAATCTGGCAGAATGTGGCGCAATGTGCCACAATGTGGCGCAATGTGGCACAATGTCGCCTAATGTGGCACAATGTGGCATAATGTGGCACGATGTGGCGCAATGTAGCGCAATGGTGCAATATGTGGCAGAATTCTGCGCAATGTGTTGTAATATGGCGCTACGTGGCACAATGTGGCACAATGTGACACAATATGGCGCGATTTGGCGTAATGTGGCACAATGTGGCACAATGTAGCGCAATGTGGCACAATAAGGCGCGATGTGGCGTAATTTCGCACAATGTGGCACAATCTTCCTCAATGTGGTACAATGTGCCATAATGTGGCGCAATGTTCTACAATGTGACTTAAAAGACGAATTGTGGCACAATGTGGCAAAATGTGGCAGAATATTGGGCAATGTGGCGCAATGTCGAACAATGTGGTGCAATGTGGCGCAATGTGCGCAATGTGGCAGAATGTGGCGCAATGTGGTACAGTGTGGCGCAATGTGGCACAATGTTGCATAATCTGGCGATATCTGGCAAAATGTGGCACAATGTGGATTATTGTGAGAGAATAATGCACAATGTGGCGCAATCTAGCGCAATGGCGCAGAATGTGCATAGTCTCGCGATTTGTGGCACAATGTGGCGAAAAAGGGCGAAATGTGGCACAATTTGGCAAAATGTGGCGCAATGTGCCGCAATGTGGCACAATGTGACACAATGTGGCGCAATATGGCACAATGTTGCACAATGTGGCACAATGTGACCTAATTTAGCGTAATATTGGATATTGTAGCGCAATGTCTCACAATGTGGCCCAATAAGGCGCATTGTTGTACAATGTGGCGCAGTGGGTCGCAATGTGGCACAATCTAGCACAATGTGGTGCAATGTTGCTCAATGTGGCGAAATGTGGCGCAATGTGGCACAATGTCAAACAATGTGACGCAGTGGGTCGAAGTTTGGCGCAATGTGGCGCAATCTAGCTGAATGTGGCGCAATGTTGCTCAATGTGGCGAAATGTGGCACAATGTGACGCAATGTGGCGCAATGTGCTACAATAAAGCATAATAGGGCGCAAAGTGACACAATGTGGCGCAATGTGGCACAATGTAGCACAACCTGGCATAATGTGCTACAATAAAGCATAATAGGGCGCAAAGTGGCACAATGTAGCACAACCTGGCATAATGTGCTACAATAAAGCATAATAGGGCGCAAAGTGACACAATGTGGCGCAATGTGGCACAATGTGAAAGAATGTGGCGCATGTGGCACTAGGAGGCGCAATGTGGCGCAATGTGGCGCAATGTTTGACAATATGGCGCAATATGGTACAATGTGGCATAATGTGGCTAAATGTAGCACAATGTGGCACATTGTGGCCCATTTTGGGGTAGTCTGGCTTATTTTGGCGGAATATGGCACAATGTGGCGTAATTTGGGTCAATGTAACATAGTGTGGCTAATGTTGCAAAATTGGGCACATTGTGCGACAATGTGCTGCAATGTAGCACATTTTGGCGCGATTAGTCTCACTGTGGCACCATGTGGCGCCAAGTAGCACAATGTGACGCATTCTAGCACAATTTGGCGCAATGTAAAGGAATATGCACAATGTGGCAGAAAGTTGCAGAATGTGTCACAATGTAGTACAATGTGGCACATTGAGGCACATTCTGGCACGTGGCGCAATGTGGCACAATGTTCCACATTGCGGGACAAGGTGGCGCCTTGTGGCACAATGTGGAAAAATATGACGCACTGTGCCCTAATATGGCACAATGTCGCACAATGTGGCACATTTTGTCACAGTTTGGCGCAATTTGACACAATGTGCTGCAATTTGGCCCAATGTCCCGCAATATGGCACAGCGTCGTACAATGTGGCGCAATGTGGCACAATGTGGCACAATGTTGTACATTGTGGCACGATGTGGAACAATATGGCACAACTCGGCACAATGTGACACAATGTGGCGCAATGTGGCACAATGTTGCACAATGTGGGGCAGCGTGGCACAATTCGGCAGAATGTGGTTCAATGTGGCAGAATGTGGCCCAATGTTTAATGTACAATTGTACCAATCGTACGCCTTGATATCCCCACAAAATCTATCAAGCTACAATGTAGCACAACGTGGCATAATGTGCTACAATAAAGCATAATAGGGCGCAAAGTGACACAATGTGGCGCAATGTGACACAATGTGGCGCAACGTGGCACAATGTGCTACAATAAAGCATAATAGGGCGCAAAGTGACACAATGTGGCGCAATGTGACACAATGTCGCACAACGTGGCACAATGTGCTACAATAAAGCATAATAGGGCGCAAAGTGACACAATGTGGCGCAATGTGGCACAATGTAGCACAACGTGGCACAATGTGCTACAATAAAGCATAATAGGGCGCAAAGTGACACAATGTGGCGCAAGGTGGCACAATGTGCTACAATAAAGCATAATAGGGCGCAAAGTGACACAGTGTGGCGCAATGTGACAAAATGTAGCACAACGTGGCACAATGCGCTACAATAAAGTATAATAGGGCGCAAAGTGACACAATGTGGCGCAATCTGGCACAATGTAGCACAACGTGGCACAATGTGCTACAATAAAGTGTAATAGGGCGCAAAGTGACACAATGTGGCGCAATGTGGAACAATGTAGCACTACGTGGCACAATGTGCGAAAATAAAGCATAATAGGGCGCAAAGTGACACAATGTGGCGCAATGTGGCACAATGTAGCACAACGTGGCACAATGTGCTACAATAAAGCATAATAGGGCGCAAAGTGACACAATGTGGCGAAATGTGACACAATGTAGGACAACGTGCACAATGTGCTACAATAAAGTATAATAGGGCACAAAGTGACACAATGTGGCGCAATGTGGAACAATGTAGCACAACGTGGCACAATGTGCTACAATAAAGCATAATAGGGCGCAAAGTGACACAATGTGGCGCAATGTGGCACAATGTGCTACAATAAAGCATAATAGGGGGCAAAGTGACACAATGTGGCGCAATGTGGCACAATGTAGCACAACGTGGCACAATGTGCTACAATAAAGCATAATAGGGCGCAAAGTGACACAATGTGGCGCAATGTGGCACAATGTAGCACAACGTGGCACAATGTGCTACAATAAAGCATAATAGGGCGCAAAGTGACACAATGTGGCGCAATGTGGCACAATGTAGCACAACGTGGCACAATGTGCTACAATAAAGCATAATAGGGCGCAAAGTGACACAATGTGGCGCAATGTGGCACAATGTAGCACAACGTGGCACAATGTGCTACAATAAAGCATAATAGGGCGCAAAGTGACACAATGTGGCGCAATGTGGCACAATGTGCTACAATAAAGCATAATAGGGCGCAAAGTGACACAATGTGGCGCAATGTGGCACAATGTAGCACAACGTGGCACAATGTGCTACAATAAAGCATAATAGGGCGCAAAGTGACACAATGTGGCGCAATGTGGCACAATGTAGCACAACGTGGCACAATGTGCTACAATAAAGCATAATAGGGCGCAAAGTGACACAATGTGGCGCAATGTGGCACAATGTAGCACAACGTGGCACAATGTGCTACAATAAAGCATAATAGGGCGCAAAGTGACACAATGTGGCGCAATGTGGCACAATGTAGCACAACGCGGCATATGTGCTACAATAAAACATAATAGGGCGGAAAATGACACAATGTGGCGCAATGTGGCACAATGTAGCACAAGGTGGCACAATGTGCCACAATAAAGCATAATAGGGCGCAAAGTAACACAATGTGGCGCAATGTGGCACAATGTAGCACAACGTGGCAGAATGTGCTACAATAATGTAATGTGCTATAATGTGATGCAATAGGGCACAACATGCCGCGATGAGCCGCAATGTGGCAGAATGTGGCGCAATTTAACTCAATGTGGCCCAGTGTGGCATAATGTCGCGCAATGAAACGCAATGTGGCGAAATGTAGCGCAATATAGCACAATGTGGCGGAATGTGTTACAATGTGTTGCAGTATGGCGCTATTTTGCACAATATGGCACAATGTCCCACAATGTGGCGTAATGTGGAACAATGTGGCACAATGTAAACGCAATGTGGCACAATAAAGCGCAATGTGGCGTAATGTCTTACAGTGTGGTACAATGTCGTTCAATGTGGCACAATCTACCACAATGTGGCATGATGTGGCGCAATATTTCACCATTTAATGTGGCTTAATGTGGCACAATATTGCGGAATGTGGCACAATTTGGCGCAATGTGGCGCAATGTGGCACAATGTGGCACAATGTGGTGAAGTGGCGAACAATGTCGCCCAATGAAACGCAATATGGCGCAATTTAACGGAATCTGGCGGAATGTGGCACAATGTGCACAATGTGGCCTAATGTGACACAGTGTGGCACAATGTGGCTCAATGTGGCACAATCTGCGATAATTTGGCGCAATGTGGCACAATGTAGCGCAATATAGCACAATGTGCGACAATGGGGCGCTATGTCTCACAACATGGCGCAATGTGGCATAAGATGTGGCGCAATATGGCGCAATATGGCATAATGTGGCGTAATGTGGCACAATGTGGCGCAATGTGGCGCAATATGGCACAATTTGGCTCAATGAGGCGCAATATGGCGCAGTGTGGCCCAATGTAGCGCAATGTGGCGCGATGTGGCACAATATGCCATAATGTGGCACAATGTGGCGCAATGTCGCACAATGGGGAACAATGTGGAACAATGTGGAACAATGTCGCGCAACGTGGCACAATGTGTTACAAGGTGGCGCGATATGGCACAATGTGGTACAATGTGGAACAATGAGGCGCATGATGGCACAATATGCGCAAAGTGGCACAATATGGCGCAATGTGGAGCAATGTAGCACAATGTAGCGCAATGTGGCGCAGTGTGGCACAATGTGGCGTAAAGTGGTACAATGTGGCAAAATGTAGTACAATGTGACGCAGTGTGGTACAGTGTGGCTCAATGTGGCGCAGTCTGGCGCAGTGTGGCGCAATGTGGCACTATGTGGCGCAATGTTTCACAATGTGCGCAATCTTTCGCAATGTAGCATAATGTGGCACAATGTGGCGCAATAGGGTGCAATGTGGCACAATGTTGCACAATGTGGCGCACTGTGGCAAAATGTGGCGCAATGTGGCGCATTGAGGCACAATGTGGCACAATGTGGCGCAATGTGAGACATTATAGCACTATCGGGCGCAATGTGGCACAATGTGGTACAATGTGGCACAATGTGGCTTAGTATGGCGCAATATGGCGCAATGTGGCACAAAGTGGCCTAATGTGGCACAATGTGGCACCATGTGGCCTAATGTGGCACAATGTGGCACTATGTGGCGCAATGTGGCGCATTGAGGCACAATGTGGCACAATGTGGCGCAATGTGAGACATTATAGCACTATCGGGCGCAATGTGGCACAATGTGGTACAATGTGGCACAATGTGGCTTAGTATGGCGCAATATGGCGCAATGTGGCACAAAGTGGCCTAATGTGGCACAATGTGGCACCATGTGGCCTAATGTGGCACAATGTGGCACTATGTGGCGCAATGTCGCACAATGTGGTTTAATGTGGTACAATGTGGCACAATGTGGCGTAATGTCGCACAATGTGACATAATGTGGCGCAATGTGACTTAATGTGACACAAAAAGGCGCAATGTGGCACAATGTGGCGATATACGGCAGAATGTGGCGCAATGTGGCTTACTTTTGCACAATGTGGCACATTGGGACGCAATGTGCAGAATATGGCGCAATGTGGAACAATGTGGCGTAATTTGGCGCAATGTAATGTATTGAGGCCCATTTTTGCGCAATATTGGAAAATGTGGCGCAATCTGGCACACATTGGTTTAATGTAGCAGAATATGGAATATTGCGGCTTAATTTGGCGCAATGTGGCGCAATGTTGCACAATGTGGAATAATGTGCGCAATGTGGATGAATGTGGCGCACTGTGGCACAGTGTGGCGCACTGTGGCACAGTGTGGCGCACTGTGGCACAGTGTGGCGCAATGTGGCACAATGTGGCACAGTTTGGTGTAACGTTGCATAATGTAGCGCATTGTGCCACAATATGGCGCAATGTGGCACAATGTGGCGCAATATGGCGCAATGGGGCGCAATGTAGCACAATGTGGCGTAATGTGGCGCAATTTGGCAGGATGTGCCGCAATATGGCACAATAAGGCACAATCTGGCGATATATGGCACAATATAGTACAATGTGGCGAAATATTGCGCAATGAGGTGCAATGTGCCACAATGTGGCGATATGGAGCACGGTGTTGCGCAATGTTGCACAATCTGGCGCAATGTGGCGCAATGTGGGACAATGTGGCGTGATGTGGGAAAATGTGGCGCAATGTGGCACAATGTGCAGAATAGTTCGTATAGTTTGATCGTCCGGGTGAGTGTAGTGCTGAAAAGAACTGTTGTTAATTGGTGACTGACGTTTCGACAACCTGAGCGGAAGTCATCTTCAGAGTCATCTTCAGAGTCAGAGTTATCACACTATAGGAAGTACTGATACTCCTGGGTTCAAACCATTTACAATGTGCACAATGTAGCGCAATGTTGCTCAATGTTGTGAAATGTGAGACAATGTGGTGCAATGTGACGCAATGTGGCACAATGGGTCGCAATGTGGTGCAACGTGGCGTAATGTGTCAGAATGAGGCGCAACGTCGCGCAATGCTTCGCAATGTGGCGCAATCTGGCACAATCTGGCACAATGTGGCGCAATGCTACTCAATGTGGCGAAATGTAGCACAATGTGGCGCAATGGGTCGCAATGTGTATAATGTGGCGCAATCTGGCACAATGAGGCGCAATGTTGCTTAATATGGCGCAATGTGGCGCAATGTGGTGCAATGTGGCGCAATGGGGCGCAATATGGCGCAATGTGAAACAATGTGGTACAATGTGGCGCAATGTTGGACATTGTGGCCCAATGTGGCACTAGGAGGCGAAATGTGGCGCAATGTGGTGCAATGTGTTACAATATGGCGCAATGTGGTACAATGTGGCATAATGTGGCTAAATGTACACCATGTGGCACATTGTGGCCCATTGTGGGGTAGTCTGGCTTATTGCGGCGCAATATGGCACAATGTGGCGTAATTTGGCTTAATGTAACACAGTGTAGCTAATGTTGCAAAATTGGGCACATTGTGCGACAATGTGCTGCAATCTGGCACATTTTGGCACGATTAGTCTCACTGTGGGATCATGTGGCGCAAAGTGGCACAATGTGGCACATTGTAGCACAATTTGGCGCAATGTAAAGCAATATGCACAATGTGGCAGAAAGTTGCAGAATGTGTCACAATGTAGAACAATGTGGCACATTGAGGCACATTCTGGCACAACGTGGCGTAATATGGCACAATGTTCCACATTGCGAGACAAGGTGGCGCCTTGTGGCACAATGTGGAAAAATATGGTGCAATGTGCCCTAATATGGCACAATGTCGCACAATGTGGCACATTTTGTCACAATTTGGCGCAATTTGACACAATGTGCTGCAATTTGGTACGATTTGGCGCAATGTCCGGCAATATGGCACAACGTCGTACAATGTGGCACAATGTGGCACAATGTGGCACAATGTTGTGTATTGTGGCACGATGTGGAACAATATGGCACAACTCGGCACAATGTGACACAATGTGGCGCAATGTGGGACAATGTTGCACAATGTGGGGCAACGTGGCACAATTCGGCACAATGTGGCACAATGTGGCGCAATGTGGCACAGTGTGGCACAATGTGGCACAATGTTTAATGTACAATATCCCCACAAAATCCACCAAGCTACTGCAGTAAACGTCATTAGACGAGAAAATTTACACTTCGTTGCAAGATGGCGGCCACATTAGACTATCATGGTTGTTTTTTTGGACTTCATCCTCTTTTTAACCCGTAAAAGAGATGGGATTTTTATACTGACAGATGAAGTTTCAGGCGACAGTAGACTGCTTTGGTGTAAAGAAAAAAAAAACTAGCAAGGTACGAGGAAAAACACTATGAGCTCTGAAATGTTGGCCTTCGTCTCAGGATGGGGGCCATAGCAGACTACAACTGCCGATGTTTGACATCATTCTGTTTTTTACCCGTTGAAGAGATAATATTCTACCATCGAGAGATGAAGTTTTACGTCACAATCTTATATCTTGATATCCACACAAAAACTACCAAGCTACTGCATAAAAAGTTATAAGAGCAGAAAATTTACACTTCTAAGACAGTAAGGTGACCATTGAAATACTAGAGCCCAGGCTATTCACGACAACTAGACTCCCAATCCAGGCCTGGACTTGTTACTCACAAATGACAGATCTGTATAAAGAATATCTAAAAATCAGGAAACCAAAAACAAATCGTTTTAACGGTCCTCTTGCTTTAATAACATAGCGGTACACATTCTTTAGATGGTTTATCAAATGAACTCGTTTTAAAACAGACCCAAAGACAATGACTACTCTGGTTTTATTGTCTGACGACATAGAATGGAGCATCCGGCAATTCATTGGCAAAGTAAATAGTTAACCCTCTTGAAAGTATCGAAAGCCACCAATTAATCACCTGACCAAACTTTACAAAAAGTGAGTCCTTTTGTGACAAATTTGGGAAATCTATCCAAAGCAAGCTCAATAACGCCAGGAATTCCGCATAAATTCGATTTTATTTTTTTTCTATGAAATTTACATATGCAAAGAAATCAAAAGCTTACGGTGACATTTGGCGCGTGCAAATCGTATTTTTACATTAACTGTCTAATTCCTCGCGCGCTGATTGGCTCATTTTTATCATCAATAGGAGTACAGACGGATAAAATGTTAATTTATGCAAACTTTCAAGTTCAACTCTCAGCTGTCAAACTGTCAATTTTTAAATCAATGAGATTTTATGGACTTTTTTAAGTAGCCAATCAAAAAGTGAGAAAATCTATTGACGATGTTCGCGTCTTTTTGAATAAAATTCACTTATCTTTGTTTACGGCAAGTTTACGGCGTCTTTTCCCCTCGTTTATTCCCGGCATTTAACCATTTTAGGGTCTTGTTATTGTAAAAAACAAATTGACATCAGTTTTTTTGTGCGTCTGTCCTCTTATTGATGATAAATTTCGTCATAACATTGTCAAGTTTACTGCGGAACCACTCGCCTACGTCTCGTGGTTCCACAGCCACTTTGACAATGCTATGACGCAATTTATCATCAATAACAGGACAGACGCATAAAAAACTGACGTCAATTTGTTAATCATACCATTAAATTGTTTATGCTGAAATGAAGGAAAAGCTGATCACACGAAGGAACCTAAATGTATATTATATTGCCCAAATCTACCTCATTGCCGAACTAAAATTGAAATACCAGCATTTACGGTGCAGCTAAACTAACCGGGATCACTTGGACAAAACTGACCAATCAGATAACAGGACACAAACAGTGAATTCCAACTTAAGTCGTTTGAACCAATCAGTGTGGAAGAAACAAAACAAAGTAAAACAACAACAAAGCTCTCGCCTATGACGATTAGTGATTTGTCCACCCCTACAAGGTAATTGGATTTTCAAGAAATTTTCCTCAATTCTGAGACTGTCGCACGAAAAAATCTTTTTACCTGTCTTTGTCAAGATGAAAGTAAAAACGATTGAAGGCAGAACTACTGCCCTAATCGCAGCTAAGATTGTCTTGGGCGCATAGAGCCGTGCATCGACACCCCACGGCTGTATCTCATTTAGGTGGCCGATGTGTTTTTCCGTCGAAGAACCCCATCATGTTTGCTCATTAAATACCGATTACAATCACGGCACTAGTATTCCCTTCCAGGGGTGGGCTGTGGGTGCTCAGCGACGTTTATTCCGGGGAGGCGCCACCTAAGGTCCAAACCCCTAATCTTTTGTAACCCATTTTTTCGTAGAAAATGGCAATCCTCTCACGTAACGCTAAACAATTACAACTGAAAGTGAACCTCCTTTCTAAATATCATACATGGGTAGCCCCTTTCGACGGCTAGCAACAGTTTCCAGCATTTTCCAGTAGTTGAACTTTGACGGATCAATACTTCTACTCTTTACCAAGTGATACTGCAATATACGTAACACATAAACGCCCAATCATTGATGAACAAGTTGCGGTCATCTGCAATGGCATGACGCCAGTGCAATAAACTTTCAACGCGCTCCTTCACGTACGCCATACCCTTCCCTCCACTCCTGTATACTCCATGCCCCATGTTATACACTCAATTCTGAACTCTGAATCCGAATAAGTATCACAGAATTTAATGGACCATTTTGAAGAGGCTACGCAGTATCAACAATTTTTCGTATTTTTAATGTAAACAAAAAACCACATCAGTAAATCATGTCGATTTATAGCCTGCGCTGCAGGCGTATTACGGGTCCCACTTCTCCAACCCCCGAACGCCTGTTATGCAGGCTAGCCGATTTAGTAAATATGCGAAAGTTTCATAAGTATCCGTTTCAAACTCATGAAAATATGGGACTCCAAACTTGCCAACTTTTACAAAGAAATGTACATTAGATTTTCCTCGTAAATCGAGCGGTGAGGCTTAATATTTGTTTGAATGAAAACAAACAAACAAATCGGAAAAAGCGTCACATGATCAAAAAGGTCTATTATATCTGATCTGTATCACTCAATTACCTAGCACCAGACACATGTACGCATTGCCAACCTATTTTTATTGTCATATCCTGAGCCAGTTGAATGTCTCCGTAAATTTTAAATTACAAATCTAATAGGCAGAGGCACACCAATTTCATATTCCTACGCAATATAAAATACAGAATCTAAAATAAATTATAAATAATTTATGTTCAGGACTTAAAATACATATTTACATTTTTTTACAGTTTCAATTTTTGGACAAATGAATGAGTTATAAGCAGAATTAATATTTTTTAACTTATTAAGCCCGTGTGTTGAGTGTGTATGCTCCACGCAGGAATGCCTGGACTAAAAACAGCCTATCTGACAGCCATGCAAGCTACCATAGCGGAGGAAGTTGCCGTCCCAGTGCATGCGCTCGAAGGCAGCACTTCCGGTCGAAGGCAACACTTTCGGTTGGACGCACGACCTTCGGTCGAACACACGACTTCCACCGGACGTCTATTGCTTGTAAGCATGTTTGTGTGGTCCTATAAGGAGAATTCCTAGTTTTTCATTCAGGTTTCACTCGACGTTGGTTAATCCTCTGTGGGTATATTAACATCGACTCCAAACTGTCGGGAAAACTGTCTCAACTGTCGCTCATACAACACATTCCTTTCCACAGATTTCTGATAATTGTACTTCAAGTCTTCAATCTCTTCAAAGAATGCAGGATCAAAGGCTCCGAGTTCCTTTCGTAACTGCAATAAATGGTAAAAAACAATTCCTACGTCAAGACATACACTACTAAAACGCGTTTAAATGGAAGACTATTACTGGTGGGGAGGGTGTGTAAAGGAACGGGCCTCCTTCACCCCCTCCCATTTTCCCGCTTCTTTTCGCGTCCCTTTCACCCAAAGTAATTAAACCAGAGCTTCATAAAAAAAGAAACATGTGGATCAAAGTATAATCGACGCAACACTTGGCTGCATGGGACACTTTGCTCCGCCCCGCCCTGTATAATGGCGTACTGTATGATCTTTTCCTAATTTTCTCGTGCGCAGTCAATGCTTCCAGCTATAAACTGATTCTTCCAATGTAAAAAAATATCACGACTCTCTCAAGAAAGGTGTACCTTTGTGACTTCGTGTGACATTCTATCCCGCTCTAGTTCCACAGTTTTTAACCTTGTTCTACAAGAAAAATCCAAATAGACATTAGTAAACCCAAGAAACAAAGTAGAAGCAAACAGTGTTGGAGAAAAAAATTCTCTAAAAGTACCAATTAACTGAGAAAAATTTGCTAGAATTCACCCTGTGCGCGCGTTTTCTGTTTTAGGCTCAATTTCCCCCATTCTCTCAGGACCAGTCGTGTTCCTCATCGAGAAGGGACTTTTCAAGAGGGGTGGGGGGAGGGTGAGCGCGGTTTTATTTCCCAAAACAGCCGCTGGTAACCGCGTCTACTACTGTTTTACCTTTGTTTCTCTCTCTTTAATTCCTCATTCCTTACTTCACTTTTCGGGCATGGATAGAGTGTTAATAAACTTACCTAAGTTCCACATCATCAGCCATCATTCTGTCATAATTTCGTAACTTTTCAAGAACTTCTTCATTTTCCTAATATGGATATAATTAAACCCTTAAAAAATTTTATCTCTAAGCGTGAGGAAACCTTACTGTAAATGTTTAAAATTTTCAAGGGATGCTAGAATGTTTGGAGGATAAACTGTCTTTAAATAGCCTGTT
This sequence comes from Orbicella faveolata, assembly GCF_042242905.1. NCBI lineage: Eukaryota > Metazoa > Cnidaria > Anthozoa > Scleractinia > Merulinidae > Orbicella > Orbicella faveolata. The sequence continues at coordinate 23,053,041 of NW_028301536.1, read as the reverse complement.
AAATAACGCAGTTCAGAACACGCCGCGAAATCGAAATTTAAATACTGTGATTAAGACAAGTTACCGTTATAAGCAATTGTAACGAGTTTTACATTTTAGTTGGAGTGGGTAATCATCTTCAAACTTTTTTCTCCTGTCCGCTCAAATGTAGCCTTCTAGACAACGGAAGGTATCTTGCTGCGTCTTCTTATTAGGTTAATTGAACCCAGGTTAATTTTTGACCACCCCTCACATGTGTTTTATTTTCTTATGGCTTCATGTTTCTTATTTTTTTTTTTTTTTACTATTTTCATTACTTTACCGTATAAAATGTATCTAGATGCCCCATATAGCGTAACTAAAGAATTGAATTGAATTGAATTAAGGCTTATCCTGTTCTACGGGTACTGGCTCATATCTCATAATGTCGTACTCGTTTAATTTTTCTTTGTAGGCACCTGAAAAAGGCATTAGGACTGGAAGCATGGGTGACGTCAGAGATAGCAACGGGATTCCCATATGGACAAACTTGAAGTTGAAGAGTGCTGATTTACGACATCAGACTCAACTGAAGAGGGTTTTTCCTTGAGTTCATCCGGCAATGCCAGGCCAGCAGAGCATTTTTAAAGTGTATCGTTTTCTCAGGATTTACCAGCAGACAACTTACCAAGTCACGTGGTAGATCACCAGCCCGACCCATTTTTCTCAGCTGTCGCACCTCGTGTAACATCTCTTCTTTCTCCGACTCAAGAGTTGCTAACCTTAACCTGAGTTACAACAAGTTCACCATGAGCTTAAATTACTATACAGTCAATCCCAAAGAAAAAAAATTAGTACAAACAGCTGAAATCAACTTGAAAGTAAAATGGAGGCTGAATTTCAACAGACTTACGCAAATACATATAAGGAACAGTTTTCTTGCCTTGTTTGTTGAAGTTCTTTAACTACATCACTATCGGTCTTGATATTTGTGGGAAATCTCTCCAAGATTGCAACCTGCAAACAAGAAAATTTGACCTTAACGCACTATAAATGAGAAACAATACGGATAAAATCAGTAAACGATAAAAGTTGTTTCCACAGTGTTGAAGCCTCAGAAAAAAAGCCACCAAATCCACTCTAAAGCCCTGTCTAAAGGGGAAATGTTTGGTGACCAAACACGATCAAACATGTTGAGTGGCCAAACGGTCTCTGTTTGTTCACCGTTCAAACGAACAAAATGTTTGACAATGTTTAACCAAATGTTTGTTGTCGTTCAAATTTTATCAAACACGATTAAACATGATCAAACAAGGTGTCCAAACGGGAAAATGTTTGGTCACCAGAACAATGTTTGATCGCTAAATATTACCCTTTTGGACAGGGCTTACGGATAGGACCCTGATAGTACGCGCTTACATAATAAGAAACGAACTCGTCAAAGTGACCATTTGTAAGATGACCAGACGGCGTTCAGTTTGTACACGCCTGGTATCATAAATTTCCGCGATTCTTTGGCCAAATAAAATAAAATGGATTGTTAAATATAACTCACTCGAAGTTCAATTAACTGAACACAGAACAAACGTCCAATTACAGACATCTTACAAAGATAATTTGTTGCTATTTTTCAACAATTATAATCGACTCATATTTGAGAAAAAAACTTATAAAATGTTATAAATGTTGTTGCGGGTAATAGTCAGGGAAGACCACCAGTGCTCATAAAATGGGGGTTACTGTACATGGCATTATGACTACCATGCTTAACTAGCCCCATTCAGCCAATGACAACGTGTTAGCCTTTTGGCGCAAAGTAAATTTAATGTCGTAATTTCTTGTCGTCCGTATAGGGCTAGATGTTTTCTGATCTGCTGTGCCATCAAACTAGTGCTATTTATTTATATATATACTTATTTATTGCTATTTATTTATTCATTGCTATTTACAACATCTTACTGTTTTTTTCTCAAAATTAATAACCTACCTTTTCCTCTAGCTCTTGCTGTTTCTTCATCAATTCGGTTTCTCTGTTGGCAGCTGCTTTTAAATACGTTTTGATATCTTTCAAAAGATTTGTCTAAATAAGATAAACGAGCGTCAGTTATTCCGTGACGAAAATCGAAGCAAATATATCACAGCTACTTGGCCGCTACCTGATGAAACCATTGATCATTTAATCCAATGTTTAAAGGAGCTCAGTCACGGCATTTTGGCTGCGTACAAAATTACCTTTAAATGAAAGGAAACCTGAAAATAGTAGTTTACTGAGATAGAAAAACACCAAAGAAATAATAATAAACCATAAAGGAACAAGGGTGGTTAAGGATGGAAAAGATTGACACGGATCACAAACGACGAACTTGAAACATTTAGGCTAAACTTTTCAAGATGCGCAAAGCGTGACGTAGCTCCTTTGAATGTTGTCTTCTAATGCTAATTAAAAGATGGTTAAGTTATGGAGCACACTTAAAGACCCTTACCTTTTTCTCTAATTCTGCTTCCAGTTTTTGCATCTTTTCCTCGTATATCTTTGGTAACACGACTGATTTCCATTCCTTACTGTCAAGCCCTTCCAAGTTTGAATCGGACAGTTTCTGCTGTAGCTTTAAAAAAATGAACGACAAAGTGTTTAAAAAGCTGTTTGAAAGTCTCCCCTCCCACCGTCACTTTACCTAATTAACGTGTCTGAGATTTTTACCTCTCATCGTGAGATATATATAAAAAAATTAAAGTTCTTGCGTCCCAACGGGACATTTTTTAAAGTGACGTTTCAAATAGTTTTACTATTCTTCCTCAGGCTTATCTTGCACAAGTGATAAGTTATGCTAAACGTTAGTTACCTGTTCTAATTCTTTCACCAGCTCTTCTTTTCTTTGTTCCAGATTAGCGTTTGCTGTTTTTAGTTTTTCTACCTCCTCCATTTCCTGAGAAGAAAAAAACAAATCAAGTGGAATAACACACAGGCTGAAAAGGCGTACCATATGTTTAAGTAATCATAAACGCACAACTGATGACTGCAATGATTCCTACCTTTTTCAAATCTTTGAGTAGTTTTTCGTTTTCAGTCATCAGTTTGGCTGTGTTGCCTTGACCGCTAGCTCCGCGCATGGACTGGGTCTTGTCACTGGTCTTTGCTTTCTCTAATTCATGCTGGTATAAACAAGAACATTATATTCAAGTAAGGATTGAATCTGGAGACTAAAGAAATGAGCACAAAACATGGCTCAGGGAGGCAGGTCTTGTGAGTGTATAGCTCTACTCAATTACTCGTCCTCTTCTTATGGACGTGTTTACTTATGAGAGGTTACAATCGCAATGTTTATTTGTTTGCTTGGCTGTGAAAAGCAAGGGGATGTCCGATAAAAGAGAGTGTGTTGTCGGAGTTTCCGCTAAGACAAATAAGGATTCATTACCTGTTTTCTGAAAGTAACAAAAGCAATCATTAGAATATAATTTTGTTCAGAATATCTGCATCGGGCTTCCTCTCTTTCTTGTGTTTGACTTGCGAATGGGCCATTTCCGAGTTACCTTGTGCCTCTGTTTCACAACGAGTCTTGATGCAAAACCTTTCTAATGAAAATGAGTTTGATTTGCATGAAAATGAACCTGTAGACGGAACACAATTCCATATGAATGGTTTCACACAAAGACTCGTTTTGACACAGAGGCAAAAGGCAACACTGACCTACATTGGCCTACATTGACATTTGAATGGCATCTATAATAAACGTCGGACAACAAACGCTAATAACAACTACAGTACGCGACGAACCTTGAGTCGTTTGTTTTCTTTTAACACCTCGCCATACTGAGGTCCTCCTGCTCCAACAGTTTTCTTTAAGTGATCATTCTCTCCTTGAAGTCTTTCCACCACTCGCCTCATGGCTGCTATCACTCGCTCCAGGTCCTCTACACTCTGACCACCCATACCAGTACCCAGGCTCTTCTGATGAGATAAAATGGCAGTACCAAGAGGTTTCAGAAATGTTCTCACACAAGAGTTTGAGAAAACTGCCTTCATTTACACCATCATTTTCCAGCTTTGTATTACATTAAACCTGACGATGCATTCCAGTAGAAATTGATCGTCTAGACTAGTAAATTCAAGAGTCGCCAACGAACCATGAAAGTGAAGCCCGTGAAATTATCCAGAGAGTCGCGAACTTCAGTTAGTTGCAACAGGAGAAAGATATGCGACTATCCATTATTCTCTTAAGCAAGTTGCGATAAACGGTTTTTCCCCTCGTCAGCCCTCTGTTAGCAAAACGTTCCAAAAAGACATGGTGACTAAAGACCAAGAGTTTAAAATTTTCGCTCCTGCGTCTTATCACTTATGCACCAAATTTACAACGCGAGTGGTTAGAGGGTATAAGGCATGAAGTTTCTTGAAGTGTTTGGCAGCGTTGTATTCCTGTCTCTCGCTTGTGCAATCCCCAGCCTTTTGGCTCCTCACACTGGCGCTAGATCAAAGCGACAAGGATGTTGCCGCTTTCCCATGGGGACGGGATGCAGGACTATCGCAAGGTAACCAGCATGAAATTCGCCGGTACCCAATTAGGTGGTGGGAGACATTGTGAGTGTAAGAACATAACACAATGACTCCGACCAGGGTTCGAAGCCAGACAGCGTAATATGTTTTCCAGAGTACCATCTCGCTATCGCGCTTCTATAAAGTTCTCTTATTAGCTAAACACTCTTTAAATACGTTATGCGAATCCGAATAACTCACTTTTCGAGCTTTTTCTCTCTTTTTGCTTGCTTCCAGTTCCGCTTTTAAAATTTCCACGTACTCTTGCAAGTCTTCCACACGGGCCTGAAATAATAACCAGAGTACATTTACGCACCCAGACATAACACTAAAAGGGAGCAAAAAAAGGTTTGATACTGCCTATTAACTGAACAACATACAAGATTCTCATAGCATGCAGAGAAATGACGTGGATGTAGTTATTTCAAAATCCTACATTTTTGCCTTCCCACACGAAGTCAACAAAGCTTCCATTTTGAAAAGAGTTGTTGAAAACATACTTCGTCGGTAAAAATGACGCTCGGTTTAAATGGTTACGGCCGTCCGTTTTTTTACCTTGAGGCGAGGGTTTTCCTTTCTAGCTTGCTCGTAGTCGAAACGTAACTCCATATTTTCCTGCAAGTAAGAGAAATAAGTGATTGTTTCTTTTTTGGCAGATACATATTGGATTTCTGCTCTTGCAATCGATAACTTGTAGATGAAAAGCCTAAATGAATAACTGGCAATAACTGACTTCTGTTACAGGCCTTCAATCTCCTATTGTTAAACTCATGTGACAAGATTCTTTTTCATGAATTCAATGAAAAAGGAGTATTATTTTTATTCCATTGCTGCATTGTTTAGTTTTGGCAGGAAGGAAGCTGGTAACAACCACAATGAAATATCTCTTGTAACACGGTCGGTTTTGACCAAAATTACACTGTGACAAGTATCATTAGAAAGTTGTCTTGTAAACTGAAACAAGAAGAGAAGTTGTAATTGAACGGACATTCAAAATACTGCCATTAAAAATTAAAAATAAACCTCGACGAACCTCCTTAGCTTCCAAGAGCTGTTTGTGAAGGGATTGGTTTCTCTGATATAATTCACGATACATGTCAGCGTCTGCATGATCCACTGAACGCTGTTGTTGAAAAGAAGAGAGAGAGAGAGAGAGAGAGAGAGAGAGAGTTCACCGTGAGAGAGCTCAGTCGAGGGTTCATAGACAGCCAGCAAAAGTCAACTTGTTTCACAAGTAAAAGCAAAAAATCCTCCTTCGCGTTTTATTCCCTGTCGGTCTTTTTTTACGTCACTAAGCTGAACGTCAAAATTAATTAGAGAAAGTTACAAAATTCAGTGAGCAGACCTTCCCTTACCTAATAACAAGATTATCAGGTTTAGATATCATTTAGAGCAATCGCTAAGTGTGGTAATGCAAAACCAAAGCAATGCGAATTACTTTTGACACTCAAGTGAAAACTGCTTTGAACAAGGGAAAATGTGATACAGTTCTCAGTAATACCTGTTCAGCCGTGCGGCCAGCAAGGTCTCGCTCTAAACCTTCAATATACTCCATTAGTTGTTTGTTCCGAACCTCTAACGCTTCCATTTGTCTGTCATGACCAAGAACTTTCTGTCGCCTTAACATCTGATTCTGACACGACAAAACAGTGCAAAGTCAACAACAACATGGTCAGAGTAAATTTCCAATAATAGAGAGGAAGAACAAAGAAAGTAACCGATGATTTCCTTGCTAAGGTTGTTGTCCATTTGTGTGCTGGTTACTGCGAAAAATTCGCATCTTGAAACCGGATTGAACATTTTTAAGCACATAGCCAACTTGAATTTGCTTTCACAAGAACGACCGAGGAATAACTGTAGAGAGTTACATTGCCTCACATAGGACAGGTTAAATGGCAAAATCAAGCCAACTCCAGCTATCACCAACAATCAAATGGAAACTCCTCTTTTTATGAGGAAGTTGTTGTTAACAACTTTGCTTCATGGGCTGTTAGAAAAACCTAGTTGTTGTAGATAGAAACAACATACCACCAGAAGTATATTTATTTTAAGTTGTAATAACTTTTATACCTCTTCTTCCAGCTTGTAGATGTTCTGTTTAAGGTCCTGTACAACTTCGTTTGTGACCATAGGCGGACCACCAACCACTGATTTGGCAGAACTGTAACCAACAATGACATCAGTGCAATGAAAAAAACAAACTTGTATCACATGTGAAGCGTTCACTGAAATTCGTTTCATTGAAATAGTACCTTTTTAACCTGTTGTGGAGCCCGGCCTTATCCTTCTCAGCCCTACTGACCGCATCTCGTAACATGGTGATGGTCTTTTCTGCTTTCTCCAGCTCGCGTGTTTTCTCTGCTAGTTTTCCTCGCAGCGTTTCCACTTTCTGTTGCCATTTCTTGTTATCTTCCCATCGAGCCACGCCCTCAGTAACCACAGCCGCCTGCAAAATGAACAGGTTCAGATTTAGCTTTGCAAACAAGAATCGATTTAACGGTCCGCGCGGTGGCATCATGGTTAGCGCGCCCGTCTCCGGATCGAGCGGTCCGGGTTCGAGCCCTGGCCGGGGACATTGCGTTGTGTTCTTGGGCAAGACACTTTACTCTCACAGTGCCTCTCTCCACCCAGGTGTATAAATGGGTACCGGCGAACTTAATGCTGGGGGTAACCCTGCGATGGACTAGCATCCCATCCAGGGGGGAGTAGAAATACTCCTAGTCGCTTCATGCTACAGAAACCGGGATAAGCTCCGGCCTGATGGGCCACTTGGCTCGCATGCAGACTTTACCTTTGTTTTTACTATCTGTCACATGTGGACTAGGAAAGTACAACAGAACCACAGAGCTGTGTTCCTTTGACTGAACCACTCTTAGTACTAATTGCACGTTTTTGCTTTGAATTCTCATTGGTCAACTCCATTATTTGAGTTGGTTGTGACTGTTAAAAAAAGAAGCACTATATACAAGAAGATCTCATGGTCGCCAAACAATACGAACACTACAGGAACACAAAGAGTCTCCGTATCAACGAGGCGAGTGACTTGGGGACCAAAACCATGACCTCCACACTGAAAACTCAAGTGGGCGACCGCAAAGCGGAGTTCAACCGTAACAAAACAACGTAAAACTTGTCACGCAGGACCTGTAAACTCAGTGTTATTACACTTACTCTGTCTTGCGTGATCATCTCCTCAACAACAGGTTTTTCGGTACCAGTCCCCTCTTCACCACCCTCCACAGTCTTCTGTTTCTGTTGCTTTAGTTTTTCTTGAAGCGTTTTCACCTTCTCTCGTAGTTTTTCTAATTCAGAACGTTCTTGAGCAAGCTGGTGACAGCGATAAAATACCAAATTAAACCTTCCAAGAAATATCAAATTATACCTTCTATTAAAGTTTTATTTAAGTTTCCAACTCGAGTATCTTCTAGCTACAATTTTCTTCAAAAAGAGCCTAGATCAAGAGTCAACTTTGCCTACAGTTTAAGTCTCTGAGAGGTAAAAAAAAAATGACAGAATTATGCTGTTGGATACAGTTTGTATCGTTTTTAGGTGATCCATTACCGTATTCCTTTCAGATCTTAATTCCTGCTCTTTTTTCTCAAGCTCCTCTTGAACTGTCTCCAACTCTTTCAGTTCACTGCCAAATTTCAACAATGCAGAGTCCTTTTTAGAAAGATCCTAGAAAAGGAATAAATTGAAAACTTAACACTAAATCAAGACATTTTTTTGTCAATTTGACAAAGTTAAGTCGCCGTGGAATGCTTAGCGCCTAGAAGGAAATAGTCCGCAAAATAGCATGGAAACACGAATGACTAGAACTCTTACACCCGTGACCTGTCTCCCTAATCTCGTCATTTCTTTTATCGTATATCACTAACGGCTGACGTTCTTCAGCTTTATTGGGTGACTAGAAATCCTATACATTTGGGGAGCGGTCATAACTAGTGAAACCGGACAAGGCCCATTGTTATTGCCCTTCTTTCCTTCACAGTGTTGTTGTTCGTTCTTTGGCCCCGTACACAACGTCCCATACACGTTATGAAAAGCTAGAAATGCTACAATCCGCAGGACAGAAAATTACTACTAATCACAAACTGTTCAGGACGGACAAAGAGTAAAGTAAGGCTAAGAAGTCTGACACTTCATTCTCTTTGCCCTTTACTCTTAAATAATATGATTGTACCTGCTTTAATCTGTCCTTTTCTTCTAACAACGATGATTCCTTATCTCTCTGTTTCTTGAGCTCCTTTTTGAGTTTCTCCATTCTCTCTTGAAGTTCCTCAATACGCGCCTTAAAATTCACAAAAATTGCGAAAGACAAATTAGTGCGGCTCAGTGATAAACAAAGAAAGCCTAAAATTTGAAGAAAGATGGACAAGCATCACATAGTATCAAGCTAGTTTTGTTTTAGACAAAGTTGGACAATCACACGACAAACCTGTAATCCAGCAGTCTCTTTCTCTACAATGTGTTGTACATTGGCCTGCTGTTCGGCTTTTCTTGCATGAGCCTACGAAAAAACAAATATGTAATCAGTGTGAAGCGATGGGACGTCCAAGATTAAGTTTCTTATTGACATATTTGATTTTAGACGTGGTACAGCACAGTATCATGAATTCGGATGTTTTTACCTTTGATTTAAATGGGACTGGCAAGAAAGGAAAGGCTGGGAGGGCAGGAAGAGAGAATAGTGAGGGGATGGAGAAAAGGTTGTGGGGGGAAGAGAGGGAAGGCAGTGGCGGGGGGGGGGAGAAAAAAGGTAGTGAGGGTGGGAGAAGAGAAGGTTGTAAGGTGGAGGGGAGGGGAAAGAAAAATGTCGTTTGGCAAGCAGAAAAATGATAAGTCTGCGCTACACATTTGAATGGAATTGACCTACCTGAACGTTTTCCTCTGCAGTTGATACCATGTCAGCTCTGAGCTGCAGGAGAGCTTGACTCAGGGACTGCAGAGCGAACAGAACACATCATTAATCAGCCAATAGCACAATGAAGAATATTTGCCAAAGAAACACACGCATACTTTATAAACGGGTTGGGATAAATTTAGAAGGACCTGCATTCATTAAGGAGCTATTTTGTAGTGCAATTATTTTGCAGTCTCTATATTTCAAATCTACCTTCTGTTGTTTTTCCTTGAGGGCCAGTTGATTGCGAAGTCTCTCCACCAAATGCTTCATGGTTTTACTTGGCGCACGCTGTGCAGCCTCTTTCGCTGTCTCCAGTTCATCCTTTAGCACTTCAATCTACAGGTCAATATGACATAAAAACATATAAAACAACAAACGATATGATGTGCAAGTGAATAAATATAATGTTTTCAGGCTTCATTTTCGTAACCACCTGCGTTGCGTACCTAATTGTGATGATCCCTCAAGTCTCTATAACAGTCGTATGAAGCAGACGAAGTGGTAGGCGACTGCACACAGCCTGTGATATGATGTGTCACACAGCAGAGAAGGAAGTGAGCAATTAAAAATGAACAAAAAATCTCACAGCTCACCGCTTTACTCTGTTCCATTATTCTGTCATCTTGCTCCAGTTTCTCGCTGTTTAGTTTCTTCACTTCGTTGGAATGCTCCTCCTTCTTCCTGATAGGCGAGTAAAAACAGGTATGCACTGCGTATATGTGTACTAGTCTTGAAACTCGCTGAAACTATGGAACATTTTTGTCTTGGGTTTCAAGTCCTTTTTGTCGTCCCATGAGCAGTGATGATTAGAAATAACTAAATTACAAGTTACGTGGATAAGGAGAAAGAGAGGACACCGATTTCCGCTGATTCACTCTGAGAACTAAAAACGCCATAAGCAAAGTTAAAAAATAATCAGTAACATCAGTGATGTTTTCCTTAAGCCACCCAAGCCACCCAAACAAAACAAACAAACAAACAAACAAACAAACAAATAAACAAACAAATAAACAAACAAACAAACATGACTACTAAGCTTCACATTGAATAAAACTCTTTTGTTCACCTGGCCATTTGTTGTTTGAGATTATTAAGTTCCTCTTCATGATCTTTTTTCATTTTACTGATCTCATTTCGTGATTTCTTGTATTTCTCAGCTGCTACAGCTAAAGCATTGTCCTGCTCTGCTACCATTTCCTCCAGCTCAGACAAACGTGACAACTGTAGAAAAAAAATATAAAATAACAAAACAACAATGAACTGTAAAATCATCGCATTTTAATTGACTTTAGTCAGCTTTCCATGGAGAACTGTCATTAACGGCTATGCATCACATTTTAAGTATTTAGTGAATTGTTACCAAACGTAGTGAAATTAGGAAGTGTGTAGCAAGTGTCTTTGCACTTATCCTAAGCATCAATGCGTTGCTTAGACTACAACCCTTTAAGCTTCCCTATTGACCGAAATACAAGTAATGCTCAGTATTATAACAAACCTGCTTGTGAGTAGGGACTGGCGGACCAGCAGCATTCACTGAATCCTGATAAACAAGGAAAACAGAAAGTTCGATAATAATAATAATTTGACAGGAGAACATCAGAAAACGCGTAAATCAGATATGTGAGGAAAACAGTTCAGTGTCTTATAGACAATGGGCGGACTCTCTCTACAATCCTTAATGCAGCAAAGAAGGAAATGGCGTTTAAGAGACAAATCTTAGCTTACGCTTTCGTAATTGAAGGACGAAGCCATTTCTTTCCAGTTCCGCGCCTATGTTAGATTCATTTGTACATGAGTAAATAGCGGAAACAAAGGGTGACTTACACTCACCAAAATGTTCATCGCTGCAACTACGATTATTGCAACTCTCCTTGGACAGGTTGATAATTCATACCCACCCCCCCCCCCCCCCCCGCCTCTACCCTAAGCATTGAGTCAGATTGCACATTTACACTTCCGGGTGGTGAGAAGCACAATGAGAGTAAAGTGTCTTCACCGAGAACACAACACAATTTTAAAGCCTATTATGTTTATTTGAAATATTTGAATACTTTTTTTTTTTCAGTTTAAGTGGCATGCCTGAGAACTAGCTAGGTGTAGCTAAGCCTATAGAACTCTAAAAACATTCGACAGTATAAATTTTTTTTAACAATGTCCCTGGACAGACTTAAGGACGTTCGCGCGAAAATTTTCCAAACTTGATTTCTTTCTGAGATTTCACCACTTTAAGATGATGAGTTAGTTATGTCAAAAATGTAAAAAAAAAAAAAAAAAAATGGGGGGTCACCGACTTCGTTTTGGAGAAAACATGCTCGGAAGAACACCCTAAATCTGAAAAAATCGGTCTTCGTTATCGAATAAGGCCACAGTGTTTGTAAGCCCAAAAATATTGCAAGCAGATCTTTGAAGTGAAATGTTCTCTGCCAAATATTGTTTAAGTGGACCTATTAAGTTAATCTAGTCAACTGGTGAGTTTCCTTAAAGAACAACTTCACATTTAGCGACCTTAGTTTCACGCGCCTTGCAGCCGCAAGATGGCAGGATTCGATGTCCCGTGGACAGAAATCTTGAATTTTTTTTTAACTTCCCACATTGATTTTTTGTTCATTTTTGGACAATGTGGAAATAATTGAACGTCCAAGATCGTTAAATCCAGGCAAAGCTATAGCAATGGCCATCTGCCCTATCATTGTTCATTTTATTACTTAGCGTGCGCTCATGCATGACGTGGCGTGTGAATTTGCGTGCGCAGTAACGATGCGCAGAAACAATCAGCGCGAACGTCCTAAAGCCCGGTCTGTTAGACACGAGATCCAACCCGACACAGGCTTCCATCCACCACGCCTCCCACTTGTGTGCTATTTCACGCACAAAACAAAAACCTCGTAAGAGACTGACCATATGGAAGATTTTCTTCCTTTTAAACGTCTCGTCTGTCTCTAAATGTAATCGGTCTTGAAGGAGCTGGATTTCTGCTTTGTGTTGCTCTGTTTGAGACTTGGCCTCCTGCAATTAATAAACAAGAACATATTACAGAAACGTCTTGACGTGTACAATAACTGCACCTCACTCTGATCTCACCTCTCGTGCTTCTTTCAACATTTCTTGGTACTTGGTCAGTGATTCTTCTTTACGAGCCAGCATTTGCTGTAATTATTAACAGAAACCAAACAATAAACACTCACAAACGGAAAATTGATTAGCTGAATGTATACAAAGATCAAGTAATAAATCACTGCAAAGAGCGTTTGTGTTAAATGGAAAGTTTAGAAACGAGAAGTAGTCCCTTCAAATTTGTCTACTTTGCACGTTTTCCATCAGCTGTTTACTATTAGGCAAACAAAAGTATGGGTAACACTTTTTAGAGGAGCTCAGTCACGGCATTATGAGTCATTTTGGCCATGGACAAAATTACCTTTAAGCTGAAGGAAACCTGAAAATAACAGTTTCGTAAGATAGAAAAACACCAAAGAGATTATAATATACCATAAGAGAACAAGGATGGTCAAGGATGGAAAAGATCGACACGGATTACAAACGACGAACTCGAAAAGTTTAAGCTTTAATCTTCAAGGTGCGAAACGGTGACCTAGCTTCTTCGTGGTGGGAGACTTCGAACATTTCCTCTTGAACAGTTTCAAATTTGATTCGTTCTTTTTAGTGACAAACAATCTGCTGACTGCCTCTCAAAGCATCCAAAGACCTGTGTTTGCTCTGAATCTTACATGTCCCACCAAATTTATGAGACAAGCACCTTTACCAGGCTCATCTTGCGACGAGTTTCTTCATACCTGCAGACTGGAGACTGTTGCCTGCGCCACTTTGAGAGCTCGTTTGGCTTCATAGTCCTCCTCTATTAACCCAGCCGCCTTCTTAGCTTCTGATGTGATCTCTTCACGCTCCGACAGAGGAAGGCGCAACCGGAGCTCATTGATAAGCTACAACAAAATGAAAAAGAGTCAAATATTACGTTGTTTTCTCTAACAACAGCCGAAGTCAGTACAAAAGAATTTCCAACGTTGTTTTCATACGTTGCAATAACGATTTGAACAAGCTCGCTCTCGAAATGTCATGAGAATTTTTTCTCCGCTTTCAGTGCATGCTTGTTATGATCGTAACTCTGGATATAGAGAAAATTCTTTATCTCATTATATCCGCCATTTTTCCTCTTGAAAAAGACTACCTTAAACACACATTTGTGAATTAAGTGAGGGCAACCAAAAACTCAAATCAGCATGAACGGTAACTCGATTTAATGGCATTCTTTTTATATGTCAAAAAATGAAGAAAATGGCGTTATTTCAGAGTTCTAGTTAAAATCACCAAAATTAAGCCCCGCGAAAGAAGAAACAGTTTAGTTATGTATATGCCACATACCACTACGGTGACTCTTTCTTTAACAAGACAAACAAAAGCATCACCTTGTCCTTTTGAGTTAGCCTTTCTTCAGATTGTTTGAACGCTTGATCCAGCTCCTCGTGTTTCTGTAATCAAAATACATTTTTTCATTTGTTACCTCTGGTGTTGGATGGGTCAAATAAATTCCTAATTTTCCAAAAGTAATATGGACACAAGTGTACGATTTCATCCACAAAATATTTCAACTTTGCTTATGTAAAAATTCTGCAAAACGTTTCATTCCCCAAATCCAATCACACATACATTCTGACATGTATGATCTATCAATTTGGAGCCGGATTCCTTTTAGATTCCGCTTGTTATCATTGTCTCTCACCCCACCTTAAAGACTACTCTCCCAAGCCTACAACACACCTTTTTAAGAACTTTATTTTCTTCCCTCGTTCCCACGATGATCCTGATATGTTCCTTAATCTTTGTTATGGCCATCTCCAATTGATTGGCCACCGGCAGATTGGGGTCTGGGATCGAGCCTGTAGCCTCCTCGAACTTAGCAGCCGCGTCTGCTAGTTGTTCTTGTTGCTTTTCTAACTTGTCAATCATGCGCTCTAGCTCCACCTCCCTCTGTTCCCATAGCAACTGCCGCTCTTCGTGCTCCTTAGAAAGCTGGACATTTTCATCTTCCAAGTCGGAGATTGTACGTTCATGGACTTTCGTGATGTTCTCCAGGTATTTCAGCTGGAAGAAGAAACAAAACGAACTTTGAACACTTGACCACCAGTATTGAGTGAAAATCTACACTGATTTCCCAACACTAGAACTTAGTACGAATACCGCTAATCAGTGGCCGACAACCTACCCTCCCACTTGGAGGCTTCCGCCTCCAGTGCTTGGCCGCTACCGTGACCACTCATTATTTCCTAGTGACAACCCTGCCCAAGTTCATCCTTACTTCAGTGTTCCAAAGTTCAATGAAGATTCCTTTTGCATGCAACCCCTTCAATATTAACAACTGTTTGGTGCTCTACCTCTTGACATCGTATGTAAACTTCACGTTAAAATCGCGAGTAATAATCTGATTTAAACAGTAAAATGGAGAATAACGCTAAAATATTAGCTTGACCAAAACCCAGTGTCTCTCAACCACAGGATAGAAATTGTCATCCAGCCGATTCCCATTCTATGTTCCACGTGATCTATTTCAACCAATTCGGGGGCACGAACATAACTCGCTAAGTCATTACCTCTTCCTGTAGCCTTGAAATCGCGCGATTCAATTTAAGGTCCTGTAGTCTTATCTCTCCCATCTTTGCATGCCACTCAGTGACTTTAGCAGCCCCTTTGCCGTCCTTTAACGTGGCCATGAGTTCTTGTAAGCTGTCATGCTGAAGTTTGAGCTCAGCAAGCTTATCTTCTGCAGCTTCTCTGTCAGTCCTGGCTTTCTTTAACTCTCCTTCAAGCTTGCGTTTGTCTTCGTGTAGCGAGCGCATGGTGTCTGCAAATTTTTCCTGCAAATAAACAGTAATCACAATCACCGTTTAGCAAAACGTCCCGCTTTATAGAATTCGTTTTGATTTCCATGTTCTACCTCCTTTGTAACTGACAGGAAACAGTCCAACAATTGTTTTGTCTTCTCTTGTACTAAGTATGAAAACTAGATATTGCCAGTTAGAAAAAAGCACGCAAATGAAGACACAAAATTCAAATCAGATGCTCGATTTTCGCAAACCTACCGGCTATTATCTCCTTCAATAAGAAACGCGGTTTTATTTTGTTCAATCACAACGATAGGTAAGTCGAGGAGTTTCGCATCAAAGCAACCTTGTGCACATTTGCCAACTTCAGATCTATCCGTTCCGAGCGTGAAAAAAGCATGATTTAAGTTCACTTGAGAAGGCAATACGCATGTTATTGTACCTGTTTCATTAGAGGTAAGGCTCCGCTGTACTGCCTCCGTAGATCTTGAATGGTCCTCTTAAGGAACTTTGCCTTGTTTCTAGCTTCCATCTTTGCGTGGTACAGAGCCTGGTCCTTTTCATCTATTTTCCTCTCCAGACGCAACAAGTGAGCTTCTTGTTTGGACAACTTCTGTGTGGCCGCCTCCAGTTTCCTCACGGCTGTACCCTCACTCACTTGAAGGGCCACGATATGGTGATGCAACTTACCTGAAAACAATTACACATATTTTTTCAGAAAACTTGACATTGTATAGAACAGGCAAAAAATACACAGTTGTATATAGGGAAGGCGAGGTTTTGGTTAAAATTAACAATTTGAAAATGGACTAATTGGTGTTAGATGATCCAGATGGGTTTAACGAGCAACTAATGAAAACAAAAAGAAAACGCTTCACTGTAAAACGCTCGAAATTCCTCCACATCCTAGCTAAGAACTGTAACAAATCGTAAAAATGATCTACTAAAAGACAAGCAACCTGAGTAGAAGCTGATTCTAATACCAGCCACCGAACAATTTCACCGACTTAGTTTATTAAATTAGTTCATTATTATTTATGCCATATTATTACAAAATATCAATCCATAAGGCAAGGAGGCCCTGGGAAGCCAATAAGGCTTAAAGATACCTAAGACTTAACAAAAGAATAAAAATGCTGTCATCGGCAAGGCAATTTATTTTGCGCCTGGACACTTACCTACACAGTAAATCAGTTTCCTTAGAAACTTAAATTCCGCAACCATACAGCAACCTCAGTAAACAACGATTTCAATAGCAACTGAACTACCTCACAAGACTGTTCACACTCAAGTGAATCCACTAAACACACTGACCTATAATTGTCTTGTCATCGCTCTCCATCTGCATGTCGTAGAGCTGTTTTCTGAGAGACGTCAGCTCCCTGTCCTGTGATTCTTGTTGTGCTTTGATGGCTTCTGTCTGGTGTGACGCCACTTCCGCCACTTCTTTCAGTCGTGACACTTCCACCTTCAGCTTGGACTCGGACTCCTCTAGGGACTGGATACGACGCGTGACCGCTATGTGCGTCTCTTGCGTGACAGAATCTAGATGAAACGCGTGACACAAAATTCTCGTTATGAACCGTTTATTGCTCCCAGTAGTAATGCTTTTTCTTCATTAAAAAGGTCGTGTATATCGAGTAACTTCGACTAATAGCAGCACTTACTGGAGATTTCATCCCTAAGCTGCCGCTCTATTCGCTGCGATTCAAGATTCAGCTTACTGATCTGTAAGGTGAAAAAATAGAGTACTTTTAAGATCTGTCGTCTTTCCAAATAAAAAACAGTTTTTCTTCATTAACAAACAGAACAAACCTCTGCAAATTTCTGTTCTAACTCAACATTCCTCTCCTCCAGTTGCTTGACTAGAGACTGTAATTGGTCATATTTCCTGGTAGCGTGTTCTGCCCGCTCTCTTTCATTCAGTTCCTGGTGAGGTTTGAAAGAATAACAAAAACATGGAATACATGTGCCTTTCACGGTATTCTTAAGAACACAGCTCAGGGAACGGTTTACTTATTGATACTGTTTATTTGTTACACAAATGGTTGTTTAATAAGTTGTCAGTTGGCATCAACCCCGACAGTCAGTCTGCAATTTACTCTTTCCAGACTGGAGACGCAAAATACATCCAGAGGAATGATTTGTCTACTGTTTTATGCGACTAGGGTTAACGCGAGAAGTCGTTCGGTTCAAGATGCACAAAATCAGTTAAGGTCCGGTAATACGGGCAACACTTTCCATCAACCTGTCTCGCAACATTGTTGCATTGCAAGTTGAAACACATTGTTGCGCGTATTACCACGTTTGTGACCAACTTATCTCGCAGCAAAATACGGTGTTGCAAGTCTGCAGAATTCTACAGTTATAATTGCTTAACCGCGTGTAAATAAAGATGGCGCCTTCTCTAATATAATTTAGCATTTCGACGAAGTTCCACTTCGACTTCTGGCCGTTATTTTCTTCTTAATTTTCGTGCCAGCGAAGTTCTCTCAGTATGAAGCTCAGTGTCGTTTCAGATAGCTAGGCGAAAAGTTGTATTTTTGCGACAGTTCTTCCAAGCCTTTTGCCTTTTTTCCTGCTTGTTTTGAAGGGACAAACGAGGTGTCCCAAAAACTATGATAGCCCTCGAGGTCTTTGTAAAGGACAAAGTTATGACTTTCCGAGAGTTACTGGTCTACTTCAAATTCAGGCTCGCCTTCACCGTCCGCCTTGTTTGTTTTTTATTATTATTATTATTATTATTATTATTATTATTATTATTATTATTATTATTATTATTTGCCGCGCTTCTTGACAGCCAATCACAAGTGTTGAATCCAAATTTGTTGCGAGACAAGTTGTAGCTTCAGTGGTAATACGAGCAGCAAAACTAAAATTTGTTGCAGAAAGTAGAACTCGAGTCTACTTTGTGCAACATGTTGCCTCAACTTGCAACAATGTATTTTGCTGCGAGACAAGTAGGTCACAAACGTGGTAATACGCGCAACAATGTGTTTCAACTTGCAATGCAACAATGTTGCGAGACAAGTTGAAGCAAAATGTTGCCCGTATTACCGGACCTTTAGTTTCACTGGTGCCCGTATACAGATACGTATCACCAGGCAGACGCAGAATTCGTCTGATGCCCGTCCGCCAGTCTCTACACACAGGAAGATTTTCCGTCTCAGCTAATTCTAGTGTTTTAGTTCGTCGTTCAACTCGTATCAAAGCAAATAGTTCGTCTTGACTTACAAGTAAAATCTTAACACTAAGATCATGCATAATAAGTTCGCCCAAACAGATTATGCGTCTTATGCCTAAAACGGCCACTGTCTTGCCAAAAACTGTAGATAATTTCACGTAAGTTTTATTACTCAAATCCAAGAAAAACCCTCGCGATTTCTTAACACGATAGGCAGAAAATCTATAATTTAAATCATACGAGGACGAAACGGTGACATTTTGTCTCAAAAAAACATTTATTTCTTGGCTTATTTAAGCCATATTTAGTAACTAGAGTTCTGTTAAGATTTACCTTCATTTCTAGTGTGGCCAGCTTTCTTGATATTCTATCAATCTCCTCCTGTCTCACGATGCCATTATCTCCTCCACCCTCCCCACCCTCTGAACAACACGAAATACACCATACAGTAAGTAATGCGTAATTAATAATTCAATGTCTGTGATATGTAATCGTATATTTTACTCCTGCTTCATAGCTCAGACAGTAGAAAAATGGAAGATAGTTCTGGAAACTGTGGACGAGTATAACTTGAAGGTCAAAGACTTGCTCCACATCAAACTTTGTACCTTCTAATTTTCTTGTTAATTTTTCGAACGGATTCGACAACATCTGTGCTGTTAATAAACTATCTTTACTTCCTTGCATGCCAACTCAAAGAAACAGCTCGTCGAGGTTCAAAGAAACATAACAAAATTAACTCTCGATCACCTTTTGATAACAGTTCATTCACCATCTGTTCCAAGCTGTGGTTTCGTTCTTTTAACGAAGTCATCTCTTTCTTCAGCTCGGTTTCTTTCTCTTCCAAGGCCTTCTTGTCAGCCTGTTGGGAAACCGTACATTTTTAACACATTCCGAGAAAGGCAAGTTAATAAAAGACTTGCCAAATATAGAGTTCCTTCTGAAACAAGAAAACACAAAACAAACTATGATTTTGGTATACAAATCCTACCTCGAGATTGTCAACTATGGCTGAACGGGCAACAAGGCTATTCTCTCTTTGTATAATGTCACGGTACTTGGCTGTGAGTTCGTTGTACTGTTTGTTTGCTGCCTCGAGTTCTGTTGCTGGAACACTCTCATCCAATGCCTGCTGTAATACTCCTATCTTGTAAGTCGACATTTCCTAATACAAATGCCAATAAAGGTCAGAATATTTTATTGATAAATTGTTGCACAAAACAGAGGGGAGAGGCGTTGTTTGTTACTAAATGAGAAACACTTCTAGTAGCACGAATAAAAAGAGATCGAACAGCTAAAAGACAGCACGAAAACAATTGTTCACTCCCGAGACCGTTGCTCGACAGTACAGGTAATCATGTTCAAACAACCGTGACATTAAAAAGTAAGGTAAGGTTATTTATATTTGAACGTTTTATGACGTGTAAATATTGTATTATAGATCAGGTTCTTACAAGGTCAGTAGTATTTAAATTCTTACTTATTATTACATTGTTATTAGGTCTTTCTTTTATCTTATACACGACCCCACAAACTTTTAGCTTTAAAACTTATCGTGTTAAAATAAAGGCTTTCTAGTCTAGTCTAGTCTTGTCTAGTCTGGTCTATTCTATTCTATTCTAAGGTAAGGTACTCTACGGAAGTATTGTATAGTAAGTAGTATAAGTAACTTATCGTTAGTGGTATTGTAAGTAGTGTCTGTCTTGTTTCGTTAGTAGTGTCCTTTGTGTTGCAATAAAAAAATTAAAAAAATAAATAAAAAAAAAGGTAAAGCAGACCAGACTGCTCCACCTGGAGCCCAATTCACTAAATATTAGACCACCGCACCTCTCCAGATATAAGGAGCTGTCCAAAAGGCGCTGTCTAAAAGGCGTGACAGAAAAATTGTACACGAACTTAAAATGAAGCAGAACATTTACCAAACGCGTCTAAACGTAAACAAACTGCGTACCTTGTGTCTCTGAAGATAACCTAAACGTTCCGTAATGGCGGTCTCCATAGCAACAACATCATTCTTGTATTTCTTGTTTTCTTTCCTGAGAGCAGCTTCTACTTCCTGCATAGCTGTGTATCTCCTGGATAGCGACTTCTCATTCACTCGCAGCACAGTTATCTTTCTGGTCATTTCGCCCAGTCTCTTTTTCTGTTTATCCTCGTCTTTTTCAAGTGTATCGAGCAACCGCTGTTAGAAAATAGTGCGACCAATATCTTATTTCTCCTAACAATATTAATACACTGGTAAGAGGACATAGCATAGCTGGTAAGAGGACATTTCAATTGCAAACAAGAAATTTGATTTCGTTGTCTTACTGCGCCTTTCAATAACATGCGGACTCTAAAATTCAAAGCTCAACTGACAAATGCGTCTTTCGCTACCGTCAATCAAATGTTCGGCGGCTCCTTCCAGCTTCCGACTACTGTCGAGCACTGTTTCGTTGTCTGAACTCTGCTCAACGATTTGATTACCGCGCGCTCGGCAGTAGTCGGAAGCTGGGAGGAGCAGCCGAACATTTGATTGACGGTAGCGAAAAACGCATTTGTCATTTGAGCTCTGAATTTTAGAGTCCGCATATTATTGAAAGACGCAGTAAATAAGATTGTAAACGGTTGAAAAACGGATTTATCAAATTAATTACTTTACACTCCGTTTAATTTCTGCTTATACTTGATTGAAAAATAAAGATTGCTATTGTTGTTGTTTTTGTTGTTTCGTACCCAAGAAATACTTCACTTCATCTGCTACTTACAATTAGACTACGAGCCTTAGTTTTCTATGTCTAAAATCGCCCAGAGAAAACAGTCGAACAGGCGAACAGTCTAAATGTTTTTGTAGACACTCTGAAATGCGAAACTTACAATGTTACGTATTTTAAGCCCCAAAACCAAAGAAAATTTTTTTTAAGGGCAACACGAGCGCGATCGTGCTCCATAAGCAAATAGACAGCAAGCTGGTTACTTAACCAGATTATCCCTCAGTACCTCAAACTCTAAGAGCCTGATTTTATCATGTTCTCTGGCCAGTTCAGTTGCAGCTTTGTCTTCTTCAATCGCTTTCTTCTCCTCTTCCCATTTCTCTTTTTCTTTCAGAAAGTCATTATATAGAAGCCCCTACAAATAACAATATCAATAGTCCTTCGAGCGTTAACATGTCATTTTTGAGATTTGAAGAAACCTCTGCTCTATTTGCCAGAAAGACCAATAAAACAAATTTACTAGACGAGGTCGAGCAAATTATCGCGATTTCTAAAGTAGTTAGCAAACAATGACAAATTAGCATGTTTTGCCAAAACCGGATTCAATAATTGTTGTATCATTCAAACGAAAAACTTGTTTCATCATTCCACCATTGAGTTTCCTTTTTACAATTTAACGTATGGAAAACGATGCCGGGCAGCTGTACATTTTACCATAATAGCGTGCGAACCTAACACAGCCATTAAGCACGTAAAAAGTCTTATTTTCTGTGAAATGTATCTCCGTAATAACCAAATTGTGTACGCTATAGCTTAAACCTTTTAGACTTATGAGCGTTTTTAGGGTTTTCGTTTGTTAAGAATTATGAGTAAATGTGAGAGCCGCCATCTTTTACAGTACGGGGGATTATTTTCGGAAGCACCCGCTCCTCGCTGAAGTTATAAAGGAAAAAAGCATGTCTTCCTTTCTGGACTTCATCCAATTCCCTTTCTTTCTGATTATTACCGAACAACAATGATAGATCATACTATGTGGAGTTTCTAGAGTAAAAGACAAACAAAAACGTATTGATAGAGACTAGTGGCGTAGCAACCTTTTGGTGCAGAATCACTGAGAACTTCCTCTTGAACACGTCAAGGTCCTTTTCCATTTTCTCTAGCAATTGTTCCTTTAGTGATATTTCCTTGAAAACAAACAAAAAAAGAAGGAACACCATTAACTTTCTATGGAAACCGAAGCTCCAACTATAGACGTGTTGGGGAAATGGATGGTATGTATTGTCGCTAAATAAAAATGAAATATAAAGAGATACACAACATATACTTAAAATAAAACAATTAATAAACTTAATAAAATAAAATTACAATTTTACGATTATTTTTTAGAAAGGAAGCTACATTAGCCTTAGCTGGTTTTCATGCGGGTCTTCTGTCCTGATCGAATTGGAATTTGGAGCATTGGTTTTTGTGGCGGGAAAAAAAACCGGAGAACCCGGAGAAAAACCCTTGAAGCAAGGTGAGAACCGACACAAAAATCCATCCACATATGGCACCAGGCCTGAATCGAACCCAGGCCACGTTGGTGGGAGGCGAGCACTCTCAACACTGCGCCATTCCTGCTTCCTGCTAGTTTTTTTTTCTCTAAAGTGAAGCAAGTAATTAAAGTACACTTGAAAATTAAAACCAAAAAATGTATTCTGTCGCTTCCGTAACATGTCCCCATTCAGGTTTTCCTTTCTTTCTTGCCGTTATTACAGATTTACTTCCTGGTGGCAAGGACCATAGAAAATGTTTCCCGTTGTCCCGTAACTAATGTCCACATGGCCATGGCTAATGTAACTGTTATCAATATTCCTCGCTTACTTGAAGTACTTGTACAAGATGTTCATTTAGACTAGCAATGATTTCAGTTGATGACGGTGTCATTCCTTGTGGCAGAGGCATTGGTTGTAACTTCACTGCTCCTTCGCCTACAATTACAAACAGAAAAGAATTATCCACTCGTACACCTTCTGCCTGCATACTGTCCCTTCAATCCTCTCGATCACACGATAAACCTTACCGATCTCTTTTAACACTTTCACATCTTTTTCCAGGTCCTCAATCTTATATCAAAAACAAAATCACAGAAAAAAAAGTTAAAACACAACAAGAAAATATGTTTGTCTAAGCATATCCCGAACTTTCTGATTACCTAGTTTTGTCTTCTTCAAGATCCTAAATTAATACAAATATAGAAGTGATCTGCTTGTAGCATTAGGCTAATCTAGGCAGAACACAAACAAAATCACAGAAAAATCACAAAAAAGGCAAAACACGAAAGGAAATATGTTTGTCTCAGCGTATCCCGAACTTTCTGCTTAGTTAGGTTTGCCTTACAATCCATGATCACCTTGGTATTTTTCCTTTCTAACTGCATGATAGCTTTAGCTGTTTCTTCTCTTGCGTTATGCAGTTCATGTCGCAGTTCCTCGTTCCGCCCGCTCAGTTGTTCAATCTACAAGTAAAATACGTCGCAAGGACAACAGAATACTCAGCAATCACAGTCCAGCTGATTTGCACTTGTCCCGCTTGAGGACTTTACTGAAGAGACAGTGTTTGACTGTGAGGTTATATTGCCTGATAGCATATAGCATGTCCTGCGATAAATCCCGACAGCTGTTGCTACTCTAATAATACGCGATCAAAGCGATCAAGAGTTCTGTTTTTTCTTTTTCCTTGGTCAACTCTGGAGGGATTTCACACAAACGGTGCTAGTGTACCTGAGCGAATTGTTTATACGTACATGTAGTAAATCATTTTTTCTTTGAAACGTATATGGAATGAATGACTGTGTTATTTTGTATTTACAGACTTGGCCGAGCTTCACGTTGCGTCTGAACAAATACTGACGCATAGAGTTATCGCTACAAGATTATATTGTAATAACAAAGCATTCTTCGGCCCAAATTGACGTTGAGTATACTTAACCCTATATAATATTACAAAATACATATATGTGATAGTTGCCTGAGACATGTATACATTTTTGTCAAGAGTGGCTGTTACTGTGTAATCACAATAAAGTACCTGTGCTTTTAACTGTAATGTGGTATCATACTGGCCAACTGCATTTCTTGACTCGATCATCTTTAACGAACACAAAAAAGAAAATGTTTTAGAATATCAAATTTTAAGCAGCAAAAAATGTCTCATATGCAACGGGTCTGAACATTGGGAGAATTTCAAACAAACAACAGGTAATGGTAGACACTTACAGCCATTAGTTTTTCTAAAGCTGGCACTTGAATTAATTGACTTCTTTCTTCTGGCCCTAAAACACAACAAAGTACACAAATCAATATCCAGTACACTAAGCAGGAACTGTACGCTGATTATAGAGGACCAGCCTGCGAAAACAGCCGTCCTTCTTCGCGACCGACCCGAGTGTGCCGGGAGCGAAGAAGGACGGCTGATTTCGCAGGCTAATGGAGGAATAAAACTTGGCTGAACTATCACTAAGGCCTTACTTGCAGGGCAAACAAAAAATGTGCCACAGATTGAACAAGAATGACCATCACTAGGAAGACATCGGCAGCAGATAAGCAAACCTTTCTGTGCGTGTTCTCTCAGCTGCGCTAAAATCTCTCTCATTCCTACTTCCAGCTGTTTATTCTCGTCTTTAAGTTCCTACATGAAAGGAATCAGTCAAAGTAATGAGAAAAAAACAAATATACAAACAAAGTGTCCTTTATTGTTTAGCTATTTCAGGTTGCTAAACAAGTAACAAACTTTATGGAAAGAAAAAAAGGATGTACTTCACAGCAGTAATTTGAGTTTTAATTTTGAAGTAGTAGAGGCGAGGAAGGGGGTTGGGGAGTTGGTCTAACAAACTTTAGTACAAGACGTTCGTTTTCCACCATTCGGGCATAGACATGCTGAAACCCAAACATCACATTGTAGTAATTCTAACCTTATTTATAGGAAATTGTTCGAAAAAGCAATTTTAAAAAATCTCATAAATAACAATCGTAACAGGTCCTTGTTTGCTTTCTTGATTGATAGACTGTGGTGAGAATAGACAGGGCACCTCCTTTACACCCCTCCAAGGCCTTTTACAAAGGCTATGTTAACTTCTATCGCAATACTAAAATCGTCATACGTCAAACATGGTATACATGCACCTTATTTTCTGTTTCAACCTTCTTCATGTTAGACTTGTACTTTTCAATTTGTTGTTCATTCTTCTCCGCTTCGCCTTCAAGCCTCTTGTTCTGAAACAACAAACGAACAAACATTTTTATATTCATAATATGGTCATATGGTGTACTATGATGTTAAGTTGCACTATCTATAAAATCTAAGCTGTACTTACTAGTGGGTATCAAAGGCGTCTTCATATCAAGTATCACTCCCATTGCAATGTTTAGCCCTATACGCCAGTGAAAATATATGGTTGACAAACATGAAGAATCCCTCAATTTGGTAAGAACTCTAGAATTTCCGTGATCAGACACTAAATTTTCAGAAGGCTTCCTGACCTTGAAACAGCACTGCACAAACCCTGTTTTATGACACTGTTTACAGTCATTAACATGTAATATCTACGCGACACTTCATGTACATGACAAACATACCAAAGCCTTGGTGACTTCACTGTCGGAATCCACCACAGGAAGTCGTCTGGGTGAAGAGACCACATCCTGTTCTTCTGCCATGATCAAGTCTTCTGCCGTGATTCCTAACTCCACAGCTCTGGAGTAAAAAGCATTACATGCTAGTTATGAATTCTCACGTTACTAAAAAGTCTCTTTCACACGTTTTGCAGAAAGAGGTTGATGCACATTACTTCAAAGAAGTATGTCACGAGTGATACAAGATTAGCTTTAATTGTTCAATTTTGCCATAGTCTGTTCGCGCAGTTTGTAGTCGACTGCCGAAAAACCCCAACCAACGGACACAGGCAAGCCGGTGAACCACTCAAAATTGTCTCTTCTTTAACTTACCTAGCACCTCTGTGCAAAGCCTGTTTTCTGAGCTGTCTCTTGAGTTGAAGCCGTTCTTCCTCTAATCTTTCAACCTGCACAGAAAAAAAAAGAGAAGAAAATAGATTAAATAATTTGTATCTTGCAAGACTGCCATAAAAGGGAGCTAATTTAAAAAACTTTAATACAGATCATATTGCGGCTCTTATCACGTAGGAGTTAGGTACCACAAACACGGCAAGGCACTGATCCATCACAAATCCTCCCTGCGTTGTATCAAGACTCAAACAGGAACTAGACTGGGCGAGTTGCTAAGGCAACCAAGTAACAATGAAGAACTAGTATCCCCACGCAGGGTGGAATATCAGCATTCCCATTTAATTGTTAAAGATGCGGAAACTGGACCATGTTTGGGTCACCTCTTTAGTTAATGCCCTGTTTAGTGCCACTGCCTGTTCAGCTTTCACTTTCTTCTTGGTTCTGACATCTTCAATGTCCAGCTTTTCTTTTGGATCCATTCCAAGTCGTTCTCGCAGCTCCTCATTCTCCAGCTCACTGTCATTTACTTTAATCTCCAAGTTGTTCACTTGGCTGGTCAAGTCTTCAATGTTCCTAAAGTGCACGAAATACAAGAGATTCAGCCAAAAACGAAAACCAATTCCTAAAGCACACATAACACTAGCCTCTTCCAGGCGTTCCCAACTAAATGAATACCTGGAAGAGGCTAATGTAAGACTGACTAAGAGCTGCTATTGAAAGTTCTTGTTGGTCACCAACAAAATGTTGTCAGTTAGACAATAGTTAATTCCAGAATGGGATTACTTTTTGTTACTTGGAGCAATTGTCTATATAATGAAACATTCTGTTAACACCTATAGACCTTATTAATAAATGGCTGCCAATTAAAAATTATTTTGAAAGTACTAAACCTCGTTTTTGGGTTGATCATTCAAAAGAATTTTTACTCTCAAACGAGGTTAGTTTGGCCTAATTGAAATGCATACAAAATAATTTCGAATTGGCAGCCATTTATGAATAGGGTCTATACCACATAACAGATTAATTTCCAGTTCATAGCAGAACCTTTGATACCGGCAATTATCTGAGAAAATATTTTATTTAGAGTTCAAAATAAACAGCTGTTTTTCTTACTGATCTCTAATGCGAATCTGAGCCTTGCAGTCTTTGATTTCTTGTACTGCTTCACTCAAACCGTACTCTCCCTGAAAGGACATACATAAAAAATGTCATGACATTTGCTTAAACTTTTAACTCTACATGTACAAACGATGAATAACAGTTTCCCTCAGTCATGTCCTCTACATCAAAGATTATTGTTGTTTTAGCGTGTACTGTATGCCTCTACAAAAACTGTAAACAACCCTGTGTAAGTGGCTTTAATAAGTGTACAGTACCGCTCAAAAGTAAGTTACCACCTTCTCGCGAGACGAGAATCTCGTCTCGCGAGACGAGACCCTCGTCTCGAGAGACGAGACTCCCGTCTCGAGAGACTCTCGCCTCGCGAGAGCTTTAAAAAACTGTTTGTAAAAAACTGTTTGTACGGCTGCCTGAACTTCTCGCGAGATTTTAATAGCCTATTGTAAAGCTAACAATGCAGCAACAACGCCGCAAAACTTTGCGCGATCTGACGAAGCTTCGCTTGCGAGCGCCGGCGCCGGATTCCCGATGTTTACCACGTTCATAAAAGATGTAACTGCAGAAATTTTTAACTCACGTGGTTTGAGAATGGTATCTGTGAATATATACGATGCATAAGGCTGTTTTGTGACAGAATGACACAAGTAGGGCTAACAAAATAACAATTTTACCTACTCAGTAAAATTTGTAAATGCATGACTTTTTAATCCACTGAGAGCAACTCTCACCCTTTCGTATTGCATCATTCGAGCCAACAGATCATTCAACTGCTTGTCCTTCATGGCTGCAGCCTTTTCTGCCTGTTCACGACAAACAATGAATCAGTTGAAAGCTTTATTGAAAGAAAGACCAACAACAGACCCTTAAAATTGCTACAACTGTTAATCTTCATCTTAATAAGCACTGGCCACTCTTTAACTGCGTTAAAAGGGTGATCTTTTCAGCACTGCAAATATTTGGTAATTGAATATTTCTGTCAATACCTACAGTAGCTTACTGGATCTCAGATCACGTCACGCCTAGCTATTGTTGTATTGTTGTATTATTGTGTTTTTACAGTACATGTAGACAAGATACGTAATTGTCACAGTGCCTCTCTCTTCCTATGTGAAAAAAAAAATGGCCGGTGGAAAATTGTTGCATGATCTGTGCACATCTGCCTCCACAACATGGTAACATGTAAATCAACAAAACAATTTACCTAAACCAGGATTAGCGAGAATTTTGATTTTAGTTTTGCAACTTTTCAGTCAGGTTTTCTGTTTAAATATTGTTTGTTTTTCAGTTTTGAGCTAAAGTTGTCCCAAACTAATCAAAACTCAAGCAGTCAAAAACAATTTTTATACAAGAAAAATTAATACTTTGGTTGACTTGTTAGTGTCAACTGGCTTTCAAACAACCAGGGGTTTTGTTACCATTATCATTCTGTCTTTGGTTTGCATCACTTCCAACTGTTCCCTATGCAATGTACTATTTAGTTCCTTGATTCTCTTCTGTTGGTATGCTGATGGAACACCTAATAAAATAATTTTGATTCATGATCAGTGAAGAATAACAGTAATGTATAGAGTTTGTTTATAACAATTTGCATTCAATAAATTGTATAAAGGACTGCAACATCTAAAAAATTTTGCTCTCATTTTACTCACTACTTGCAGACCCTCTAGTACTAGAAGCTTCAAATTTATACTATAAAGTTTTAACATAATACCCTCTGAAAGTAGCAACCTTCCAAAAGAAACAATAAAATATCACTATCACAGTCATCAGAAATTCCCAAAAATACAGACCCTCCAAAACCAACAACCCTCAAAAGTAATGGCCTCAGATGTAACTTTAAAAAAGAACTTTTTATGAAAAAGAAACAAGATGTAACAGGATACAAGAAGCTGTCACAAAATGACCTTATGTTTGTTTAACTGACCCTTATTCAGAAGGCAACTATACAAAGATTATTTTTAATTTCAGTTAATATCTGTTTCATGTCTCTACACAATCAAAAAAGGCTACTTTGATGGATTGGCTCATAAACGGTACACATTTTAGCTATTCAAAGTAGCAGCTCTTCAAAAGTTGTAACCTTCAAAAAGTACAGGCAGCAATAAAAAGTTCTAAATCCAAAAGTAATGGAGTCGTAACTTGAAATCAGAACATAATAGTATAGGATAGGCCACAATGTGAGCAGAGGCTGTGTATCTAAGTATATGATACTGCCTAATTACTATTTCTATTGGTCTTGCAGCTCTTTCTTGTCTGGTTTCTCCTCATACAAATGTACATACCTGATGTTCCAGTTTCTAGCATCTACAAACAGATTTGTTGAAATCACCTCAAGACCCCTTTTCACATGGAAACGTACACATATATCTTCTATTAAAAGCTGTAAGTTGCAGATATAATGTTTATTTACAACATGCACCTTTTTCTGATAAGGCTTTGACTTCTTCTGCATATGAAGCTACTCCATGCATCTCACTTGATGCCTAAAGCCAAACAAAGACCAGCAGAAGAACAATCAGCAGAAGATTGGAAGATCTAGAATTCACGTAGAATATACATATAATTCTCTGGCAATACTATATTTTCTCACGTAGATGTCGCTGATTCAATGCATTGTCAGGGCTATGCTCTAGAAGAGCCCGGGTGCCAAAGGCAACTAACTTTTTCCTTTAGGTGAGTGGAAAAATTTTATTGCTTTTTTCATTACATATAAACAATAAGTGCTGGGCACCCAGGATTTCATGATTAGGAACTTATGGGCTCCTTATAATTTTTCTTATGGACTCATAACTGCAAAGGGTACCTTTTCCAATTCCTTTTTGAGCTTTTCAATTTGTTCATCTTTTTCAATCATTGCCTGTAAAGAATATATCATATAACAGTAACAGAATGTATTGTGATTAAGTTAATTGACAGTATCATCATCGTCACCATCTTTGACTTGCCACACTGTAAATAATAATAAAAAATAATAACAACATAAAGCAGTGAGAAGACCTCAAAAAAAAAAAAAAAGGCTTATAGCAAAGGTCACCTCAGTTGTTAATAATATTGTAAATTTTAAGTTCTGTAGGCGTGGCACAACTGGAAGAAGACCAACGTGGAGGAAGAAAATAGTCAGAATGAAAAGAGCCAAAGATGAGTAACAAAATTAGAAACATTACTTTATTTTACCTGATGTAGCATGGCCAGAGATGTTTTGTCTGTGTCCAGTTGCAGACCTGTAACCTGCTGTTGTAGATCCTGCACTAAAGACTTGTATTGCTCCAGTTCAATCTCTTTAGCTGCAAGTACAGCCTGTTAAGAGGATCAATTTTAATAGTCAGTAAGTATTACATGTACTTCTATAAATAATTCAACGACCTTTTGGCAATTTCTAAAAGTTCTTTCATATTTCGAAATACAGAATGAGAAGATTGTTAACACAGTAAATAATTGATCTCTAAACATCAGTCATTTGTTTAATGGTATGTTCTATTTCCACAAACCTTCCACTCATCAACTTTAGCATTAACAGCCACCATAATTTGATCATCAGTGTCTGTTTTTGTGGCAAACTGCATTCTCAAGTCTTGAACCTACTCAAAAAAGCAAATGAAATCACTTCCTGACATTGCATGCATTTATCAAATTTGATTATATAACCAAGCACTAGGGACATATTTTCACTTTGAAGAGAGGTGCAAAGGCATGAGGGGATATGGGTGCAATATATTTCAACATACATGTAGTTGGGGTCATTAATCAAAAGTAAGAGGGGTAATAGGTTAATACAACATGTAAGTCAATACACAAATAAACATGCTATTTATGTTTTAACAACAATACAAGGAATCATCTGATCACCATTCAACCTTCAACATCATAAAATCTATTTAGATTCAGTTATTTGCTGCTTGCACAATACACTGTCAATTAGCAAGTACATGTAGTGACCTGTGCTCTCAGGGCATCCCTTTCTTTTCTCATATCATCAATGATCATGTCTGATTGTTGTAGAATGGTCTGCAGGGCAATAACAGGCACATGACTTTTGGAATCACACAGTTTTAATTACACTTTTTGCTATACTTTAAATACTGGCATGTAGCTAACCTTTATTTCCTCAACAACAAATGCAGTTAAGACTGATGAGGATGCACAGTGTAAACCAGACATTTATAAAAACAATAACAAAGGTGATCATGTATTGTACATATTGTTATAACTAAATCAGTAATTTACTAGATCACTGTTATAAGTATCATATGGAACACCAAGTTCTTAAAATCCAATTAAAGATGGCAAAAAAATGTCACTACCTGGGACCAGCCACTACACATTCATAAGAGTGGTCACTATACAGATGATGATTATCTTCATTTCTGAGAAATCTAGGAAAACTTTTACTGTAACTTACACCTTACAGTTCAAAAGGTAACTAGTGCTGCTCTTACTTAAATTGATGGTTACAGCTTTTTGGGCTAGGATGGGGTGTTAGGAGGAGGGGTCGCTATTTGCAGGTACATGTACAGTACCATACATCAGCCAATCCAAAGTAATAAAACAAGTTGGCTTGTTTCAAAATAGACAGAACTAGCAAGTGTTAAAATTTGTTCAAAAGATGTTTACATGTGGAGTTGAACCCTGCCATTGCGAACTTGCAGGGGAAACAAAAAATAGTTTGAAATAGCAGGAGTTTGAAATAACTGATAGTGAATGACTGTGGGGCAAATCCAAGGGAAACAGTTATGAGTTCGAAATAACAGGGAATTTGAAATAACCGAGTTCAAATTAGCAGGGTCCAACTGCATATAGTACAATGTACAATGTACAATGCCACTTTTGGCCACTCAGTACATGTACTTTTGGGACTCAACTGCAATAACAAATGCCTTCAGAGCATTTGGGCTGAAAGTTGGTCAGACTGTGTATTTGAGACAGTCGTACCTTAAGTTTGGTGTACTCATCTGTCATTTTGTTCATCTCTGCAGTCGACTCTTCAAGTTCCTTCTCAGCACTTTTGATGCGGTCTTCTAATTCATCATTGGCTTCTTGAAGAATCTACATGTAGCAAGATTGCATTACTTATTTAAGTCATGTGCAGTAACTACCTACCTGTACTTTCTACAGTCAAACACTGTATATTTTAATTATCATTTAGAGCCACATCTCAGGAATTTTCGTATCCCATATAGATGTAATATAATATTTAACTCATGTTTATAGTATCTTTATAAATAGTTTTTACTTTTTTAACATTTAAACAAACAAACTGTAAGGGTTGACCACCTTATATTTTGTTATATATATTTCTTATCAGGGCCTCTGCTGATAAAACCATAGAAGAAGAGCCCTAAAAATAAATGCTACATTACTTAGTCACTTACAGTTTTGCAATTTACAAAAAAATTAATTTTGGTGGCATCTGCAGACATTACAAAGTTCTTAATAACAAGTTCCTCAGTAAAGAGTTGGAAATAGAACAACAAAAAAAATAATAAATAGTGTTCCTACTGTATATGTAATGATGACAAAATGATACACACCTCATAGAAAGAACGTTTTTTGAACGAAAACGTATTTAAGGTTCTTTACTAAGGAGCCCCAAGGTCAACATAGTCTTAGAAAGGTTTACTGCACATCTGTACAGACACAGAATATAGGATAATTTAATACCTTTATTTCATCCAGATACTCAGTTAACTCCTTGTTTTTCTTTGACATCTTGTCTTTAAAGTCAGAATCATCTCCACGGCGCATAACCATGCTCTCTCTCTAGACAACCATAAGACAAGAACACATAATTTGCTGTGGAAACATATGATGAAATGTGACGAAATAATGGTGATGTTGGTACTAAGTATGCTTCATTTCCTCCTCCCATCCTCGATGCTTCAATGCTCATGAGTAATAAAGGCAAATAGAAAGATTAAATATGTTTAAATATTTAATTATTAAATAATGTCTGATTCTATGATGGTATCATATCTGTTTGTTTAATTAATTAATTAAGTAAGTAATTAATCAATTAGCTAGTTAATGACAGATTCATCTGTGGTTTGTCATACCTGTTGCTCAATCTGCCGTTGCAAATCTCTCATGTCCATCTTACTCCTATCCAACTAAAATAATAATAAAAAAACTTGCAATAAATTTTTCAATTACTGTCATCATTTGATTTAGCACTCCCCCATTTCTATTAGCACCCTGTTCCAATACGCAACCCAACAGCCAAAGGGATATTCGAGGCATTGACATAGAATAGACTGATTAGACAAACAAATTATGAAGTCTGCTTTCTCATCTGAATGTCATTAAAAGAAAAATACTCGCCCGGGCCAAGTAAAATTTAAGAGCTACTTGTCCAAGAGCAAGCTGGAATTCAAATTTTTTTTAAAACCCTGACAGAACCAGTACAGGCTGTTTTCAACATAATGGAGGCACAAGGAAAGATAATTTGCATTTTTGATAATTGAAAAAAATGAGTGACATCCTTCTTCTTCCAGTGCTTCCAGAAGAAAAAGAACACATTTTCCTATGTCTCTATAGAGTTATAGATTGAAACATATTTTGTGAAAGTTTGGGAGAACTCAAGAGAGCCGTGGAAACACTTGCTTGTAGCTCTTATTCTCACAGCATTTCTTATTTTAAAATCCTGACAGAGCCACTACAGGCTGTTTCTAACATAATGGAGGCACAAGGAAAGATAATTTACATTTTTGATAAATGAAAAACAAAAAAAAAAAATGAGTGGCATCCTTCTTCTTCCAGTGTTTTCAGAATGTCTCTATAGAGTTATAGATTGAAACACTTGTGAAAGTTTGGGAGAACTCAAAAGAGCCATGGAAACACTTGCTTGTGGCTCTTATTCTCGCAGCATTTCTTATTCTCATAGCTAAACTTTCACTTATTTTTCTATAACATGATAGAAAGATGGAAAATGTTTTCCATTTCTTAAATATTTGATGCCTACAGTTCCTTTAAAATCTACAGTAGAGTGCTTACATCTTTCTTCAAGTTCTTGTTTTCTCTTTCAACCTGATCCAGTTTGGCAACCATCTAAAGAGTTCACATTGTATTTAATAGTTATTTTTTGAAACCTAATTTAAAAAAAAGTAAATCTTACATATGGTTCTATATGGTCTTCTGAAATGTCAAGGGCAAATAAATCTAACTGCTTGAGTTCTACCATGTGGCTGTACCAGTGTTGTCATTTTAATATTCCAAACACATTGTGACTGAATGTAAATTTAAACTACCAACTAGTACCTGATCATTTTTGTTTTTTTCTTGGAAGAAGGCTTCTTCCTTTTCATTTAACTCTTGTTCCAAAGCCTGCACAAAAACAAGAGATGCAATGTTGTAGGCAAAATGTACAGAGTGATGTTAGCAATATTATCCATTTGGTTCAAGTGAAAACCACTCTTACTAAAGAGCTAGTAATGCATTCATCGTATTAATTGGTGACACGCACCCTTCTCCTGCTTTCAATCTGCTGGATCTCTCTCATAAAATCTTCCCCTCCAGCACCTTCATATTTCTTCAAAGACAAACATTGACCAAATAGTTAGTTTAAATACTCATACTTTTAATTAAAAAAAAATATATTATAACATTTCCACATGTTATACAAAAAATGTTGTCCCACATTAATGTGCTCATACGTTACTGTATAATGACTCTGTAACTACGATTGTCTCTTAAGTTTTTGAACACAACTGCCCTTAACAAATACATGGCTTTGTGTATATGGCAGGTAATTGTGCGATGATCACATTGCATATACTGCATTGCTAGGTAATGATAATAAATACAATGCCACAACTTAAGCTATACAAAAACATAGGCATAACATCTCCTTGGAACATGTGTAACTGCTGACCACTGCACGACAGTGAGGGCACTGCTCTTTGTTTTAAACTTACCGGTAGTTTAAAGTTCTGCATTTAATTGCATAATTCAAGTCAAGAAAAAAGAAAGACAACCCTTTAATACACAAGAAAGAAAACAAGTCTTGCAGTCATGCGCCATAACCTCCCATTATAGTAATCCTTCTTACTAATCTGCAGCACCCAAAATAAGCTTGTCCAAAACTAAGCCTCACTAATATCAGTTTCAAAAATTCTTCTGGTAATTGGCCTTCCCTCTTAAATTATACAAGCCCATGGATAAGCAGTTTATATTTAGATTAGCTCTTGAAGAAAGATAAATTATGAATTTTTCCAACTCTAAGCTGCGTTACATGTAGTACAGTCCAACCTCTTGTTGTGACCACCTCTTGTAAGTGACCACCTCTCCTTAGCGACCAGATTTCCAAATACCAAGAGTTTCCGAGTCAAATCACTGGCTGTGTTTTCACAACAACCATTGTCTCGCTTAACATTCCCGAAGGTGTTTTGTTTACAGACTTCATCAAGCAACTTAAATATGATAGGTGTTTTCACGAGTTAAATTAAATTTCATCAACATAATTTGAGCACAGCGCACTGACCAGTAAATCAGTTTGATTAACATGGCGGGAGATCCAAACGAAGCTTGTATTAAAGTTTTTTTCTTATAATTACCATTGTTATGCGATTAGTTTGCGTCCGACGAAGGAACCAATTTCAGCAAAGGCCTAGATTGCATGCACTTAGAGGCAGGAGAAGAGTAACGGAGGCATATTTTCATCATTCACAGAGAAAAATATGCTGTAGAAGAAAAATCACGTGGGTGCTTGAAAGGCCACAATTCTGGTTTGAGAATATGGTTTAAAACCACCATGCAGGTAACATTTGGCATGAACATTTCTGTATCGCTGGGCAAACGTTCCATTTTAATGGTCTACAATTTTGTTAAATGTTTTGACCAGACTCGTGGGCGATTCCAGTGAAGAAGTGAGTAGCTGTTATATTTCGAATTGACAACCCTGTCAGATGAATAACCACAAGAAACTCCTCATTGGCTGAAATTAATTACCAACTCACTTAAGCTACCTGCTTTGGTGGCTTAAATTTAATGAGAATTCCATTTTCCGACTCACTTACAGTGTAACCTTAAGCGAGTTGAAAAGGGTCACGGGATTTACGATTGTCACTCGCTAAGCAATCTGAAAAACCGCTCGTGAAAACACGGCCACAGTTATATTTGGAACCACTTGTAAGCGAACACCTCTCATAAGCAACTGCGACCACTTTAAGAGCTAAAAGTTTCAAATTTTCTTTTGCTTTTATCCTCTTGTAAGCAGCCACTTGACAGATGATAGAGTGGAAATTGGATAATATGGTGTTGTAACATTATCGTGTTCCTGAGTTGTACTAGAGACAGAGATTTCTTAATGGGAAGTACCAGAGTTTATCTTGAAATTGACTTTTTGCATGAATAAAACATTTAAAAGTCTCTGTAGTTACCATATGCTGATGAGACAAAATTTTGGCCCAATACGATAAGCTCTCGTAAGTGACCACCTCCCGTAAACAACCACCTAGACTTGACATTTTGTGTGGTCACTTATGGGAGGTTCAACTACAGGTATTATCCTTTAGACTTGTGATGTTAATATAATAACCTGATTATTGAGGATCTAGTTTTGCGCTGAAGACATTTATATGTTTAGTCTGAGTTTTATAATGCAGTATTATGTTAAAACTTATGCATTGTCACCCATTTGACAGACTACACCACTTCCAAATATTAAACTAAACATCTTGAAAATTAATCAGTGCCCTTCCCCATATCCCTCCAAAAAAAATAGCCTTGTGAACAAGTACAAACTCAGGACTTGTTATAGAGAATTTTAGGATATTTCAACATAGAACATTGTCTAGAAAAAAAATACCTCACCCTATATTGCTGAATTTCCCGTTCTAAATGGGTAATTTCATCGATTAATTCCTGCTCTGTTAAAAGAAAAATACACGGTTAAACTGCTGCAAGTACCCACCAGCACTGAAGGTATTAAAGAGTCAAATACACTGACATGATTTTGTTGATCTTGTATTTTTGGCATTACAAAGAACAAACCCTTTATTGGAGTATTATAAAACAATTCTACGGTTTTTTTTTTTTTGTATAGCGAGATCGAGAATATTCAGGACATGATAACAATAAACACTTAATTACGAATTGTACCTCTTTCTCCGCCTCCACCTTTAGTCATTTCTTCAGCTGCCAGTTCAGCTTGTAATGATTTAACCTGTTAATTATTAGATACATAAGCTTATGTAGAGATAGTATCAATTAAATCAATTCTCGATAAGCATTTTTCAACAGAAAGTTTTGATCTGTTTGAAAGACTGCAAATAGACTTAATAGGAGATACGAAATGCTTGTCAAAAGTACGAGATGACTGAAAAACTACATGTAGCATTAATTTGTTAGTTACAAGTAAAGAACCCGCAAATTCATACCTTCATAACAGTCTTGGTGACCTCAAACAGTTTAATCATCTTGTTAACATCCACAGCTTCCTCCGAGTCCGGAGTAACTGAACCCTTATATTGTGAGAAAATTACAGTCATTTCAAATCATCTGTATGCTAAACTCTAAAAACAACTATCGATACGAAGCGAATGTTTGTAGTTTACCATCTCCAAGACGCCGTATATGTCATCAGCTGCATCGACGTCTTCTCGAAGTACCTCTACATCTACTCGCATAATTCTTCCCCAGTCTAAAGGCGGCATTTTTAAAAAGAAAGAATATCTAATGGTGGTTTTTATCCACTATTTGCGAAGGAATTAGATAACGTTTTCCGTGATCGTGAAAAAAACTCAATAAACTGTCTGGTCTACGCGCGCCGCCATTTTTGAAATCCACAAACTTTCCTGGTAACTTAGATATGACAACTGCTGCTATTGGTCGGCTGTAAATCAATCAGCCAATAAGAGACGTGCTTAGTTCAAGCGCTTTCAGCTGGGTTTTTTGTTAAACCGGGCTCTGTAGAACGAACCTATATGAACTGGACTATAGAACTATGAACTAAACTATAGAGAAAAGACGCGCACAAGACTTATTATGCGTCTAGACGAACTATTTCTCGTAGTGGGTCGTTCAAGACGCATTTTGAAGGATATGAATTATCTGTAGAATGCGTACCCCATCCCAAAAGAGACAACTCGATGACCTCGCCTTGCTCCCTTGTCCCGATCATTGACCGTACCACCCTCGGTAAAGAGAAAATTGACCCTTGACCCAAAGCCTTTTCCGCGGCCGGTTCCGATCGAGACATCACTAGCTGTTGTGCCAATAAGCGGACTTAGAAATGCTGTTAGAAAACGCTCGTTTTCAGCGCAATGCGCGGGCATTTTTGGAAATCAGGCATTTACCAGGGTTATGCCGATCGGGTTGATTTTCTAGGCGCAAACCGCTTCCTTTAACGTCTATTAACTATGCTCAGACATTAAAAGTGTCCAGGCAAATTAAACGTCTCTAACATAAAAAACGGAATAATTCGTCTCAGACGGATATTTCGCCTCAGAGAGATAATTCGTCTCAGACGTATAACCGGCCGTTTTCACACTAGAGACGGATAATCCGTCTAAGACGGGTTGTCCGTCCAGCACGGATAATCCGTCTCAGTGTGAAAACGGAACGGTGTTCATTTTAGACGGATAATCCGTCTATTTTTATCCGTCCGATTATCCGTCTATTTAGACGGATAAATAGACGGATTATCCGTGTAAAATGAACACCGTTCCGTTTTCACACTGAGACGGATTGGCCGTTTTCACACTAGAGACGGATAATCCATCTACGACGGGTTATCCGTCCATTACGGATAATTCGTCTTAGTGTGAAAACGGAACGGTGTTCACTTTAGACGGATAATCCGTCTATTTTTATCCGTCCGATTATCCGTCTACAAAGACGGATAATCGGACGGATATAAATAGACGGATAATCCGTCTAGACGGATTATCCGTCTCTAGTGTGAAAACGGCCATTATCCGTGCTGGACGGATAACCCGTCTTAGACGGATTATCCGTCTCTAGTGTGAAAACGGCTCGTACCAAGACGGAAAATGTAGCAGACGGATTATCCGTCCGATTATCTGTCTAAATAGACGGATAATCGGACGGATAAAAATAGACGGATTATCCGTGTAAAATGAACACCGTTCCGTTTTCACACTAAGACGAATTATCCGTAATGGACGGATAACCCGTCGTAGACGGATTATCCGTCTCTAGTGTGAAAACGGCCATTATTTTCCGTCTTGATATGTTTATAATTCGTCTCAGGCGCATAACTCGTTTCAGACGCACAATTTGTCTAAGACGATTAATTCGTCCCAGACGAATGGGTCGTCTCAGACGTATAATTCGTCTCAGTGGAATAATTTTTCTCTGAAGTATAATTCTTCTCAGTCGAATAACTCGTTTCAGAATTATAATTTGTCTTAGACGTATAATTCGTCTCAGTCGGATAACTTGTCTCCGACGTATAATTCTCTCAGTCGAATAACTCGTTGCAGAATTTTAATTCGTCACTGACGTATAATTCTTCTCAGTCGAATAACTCGTTTCAGAATTTTAATTCGTCTCTGACGTATAATTCTTCTCAGTCGAATTATTGGTCTCTGAGGTAAATTCTTCTCAGTCGAATAACTCGTTTGAGAATTATAATTCGTCTTGGACGTATGATTCGTCGGGTGTGGACAAAACGTGGGGAAGGCCATGGTGTAGGCCATGGCCTACCCTGTGGCCTACCCTATGGCCTACCGGTGGTCAAAGTTTTAAAAACATTAACAAAACATCAGTAAGAGTCAAACGAATTAGCTGGCATAAAATTATATCCCTCCAAAAGGGGTATACTAAAAAGTCACTAACACGATTCTCAACATCAGAGGAAACGAAACAATGCAAATCTTACAGCACTCAGCCTTGAAACATTTTGTTTCTCGCTGTCTTCGATGTCTAGCTTCCCCAGCCAAGCAATCAAGGAAGAGCCGATATTATGTGGTCGCTGAGAATATCCAAAATGGCGGCTTCACGATCCATACCTACTGCCAGTTTGTAACATTTTGTGGAGTGCTAATGTAAACATGTAATGAACGGCGTTAGTGACTGTTAGTGTTAGCCTTAGTTAGTGACTTTGTAGTATACCCCTATTAGAGGGATGCAAGAAACCACGAGGGGTATGATTTTGTGTCACCTTACTCATTCGACTCTTACTGATGTTTTGTTTTATATGTTTTTAAAAATCTGACCACCGGTAGGCCATAGGGTAGGCCACAGGATAGGCCATGGCCTACACCATGACCTAGGCCATGGCCTACCGCACGTTTCGTCCACACCCACACACCGTATAATTCTTCTCCGTCGAATAACTGGTTTCAGAATTTTAATTCGTCTCTGACGTATAATTCCTCTCAGTCGAATAATTGGTCTCTGAGGTAAATTCTTCTCAGTCGAATAACTCGTTTCAGAATTATACTTCGTCTCAGACTTATAATTCGTCTCAGTCAAATTATTCGTTTCTGACGTATAATTCTGCCCATTCGAATAATTGGTCTCTGACGTAAATTCTTCACGGTCGAATAACTCGTTTCAGAATTAATTCATCTCAGACGTATAATTCGTCTCTGACGTATAATTCTTCTCAGTCGAAGACGTATAATTCGTCGTAAACGTATAATTCGTCTCAGACTTATAACTAGTCTCCGACGAATAACTCGTCTCAGACGTACAATTCGTCTCAATTGGCCGTTTTTGTATACTAGAGGGCGCATTATCCGTCCAGAAGGATAATGCGCCCTCGACGTTCTTGCACTAAAGGAACCCACGGAACTGGGGCCGAATGAAACCTCCCATAAAATCCGACATCCTTTATTCTCGTTTTATTGCTCTCTCATTTTGCTGTGTTCGTTTGTACGTGAAGTAGTGGGTGGAGGAAGAGGAAGAGGAGGTGAAGGAGATGACTGTCTATGTTTTAGCCTACGTAGTTGGCGGGATTTGCTAGAGTGGTCAGTTTGGCGGCCGAGCTGCGAATCAAATACCGCCAGCTACGCAGGCTATATGTTCATCAATGAAACTTTTAATTGGATTTTCACTCAACATGTCATCCTGTCGTGGTGGTAAAGCTATTTCAATAGGTAGCACAAGTTTTACAAGCTTTTCCTCATAATTCTTGTGAAATGCATAAGCAGGAATGTCAAACGTAACGTAAAATATATTCCTGTGGAGCTAACTGGGACCAAAAAAGGTTTGCACTGTAGCTGTGGTAGATGTAGACTCAATTACCAGTCGCTTTTGGAGAAAGGAGCGCGCACTCCCCGGAATCGAGTGAGCGGCAGGAATTGAGCCTATGCAAGATGGCCATTGGCTTTTTTGATCAGTACTTATATCTCTCTGTTCCTATTTCCATGATATTTATTGGTTAAATATAATGGTTTCAGTATTATCTCTAGAGAGTTAAAACTTAACAATTTACAATAGACCTATTCATGGTATAATCTTTGAAATGGCCAAACATGATTCGAATATCAAATAATCCTGTTCAATTTGGATCGCTTAAAAATTGTCTGTAAACTTAAGATACTGGTTCAAGACGTTTTTACACACAGCTGTCGTTACAGAGCAGATAGGATCCTGTCTTCACTAAGCGGCAGGTGGCTAAAGAAAATGATTGTTCATTGGTAATTTGAACAATTTGATCCCTGCAGTGGCAACTTCGCTCATTTGCGCCTCCTCAAGTCATTAATTTTTCTTTGTAGTAACTTGTCCAGTTCACGGTGATAAGAGCAAAGACTGGAACAATGCTTTAACGTTTTAATAAAGTTCTTGCTGTTGAGAATCGTTTCACAGGCTTCACACTCTGTAGTATCTTGACTTGTGGGCGCACATGGTCTATCGACATTAGAGTTTATTCGTTTGGTTGTTGGCTCTGTACTTATTTTTTTCGACCAGGCAGTTTTTGACCTTATTAGAGGCTGTAACACTTTCGTGGAGACAAAACGTTTCTTTCGTAGATTTGCTTTGCGAATATCTTGTGAAGTTTTCTGTGTCATTTTACCAGTGGTTTGCTTTTCCCTGATATCAGTACTACACTGTCTGGTGGTACAGATTGACTGTGTTTCTTCAAGGTCGGTTTGTGTCTGAGCATCTCGGGTGGAAGAAGTAACCTAAAACGTCGAAAAGAAGTGACGTTTGTTCGGCTAAGACGTTAAGTGTCACCGTCACTGTCAATCAATCAATCAATCAGTCAATCAATCACTCAATGAACCAGTCAGTCAGTCAATCAGTCAATTAATCAATCATCTATCCATTGATCAATAGGTCTATTTCGATATATTTAAACTTTAACTTGGCTCCTCGGCTTAGGGCAATAAAACAAACGAAATCGTATCGAAGATGAGATATGAATAATTAATCTCTTTTGAGTCAATTCCCCTAAGCCTCAGGGCTAGTTAGAATCTTGATATATCGAAATTGGCCTTTTAAATAGAGCAATCAATCGATCGATCTACCTTGTTGCTTGAGAATACTAGATGTCGTCCGCGATTTAACGATCAAACAATCAAATCAATCGATCGATCAGTTACAGTCGACATCTATTCTTCTCAAGAGACAACGTACTCAAGGACAATTTTATTTCTATCTAATTGATCAAAGTTCTAGTAACAGTGATGACAAAACCAAACCAAAGCTAAGTTACCATATCACTGAATAACGTTAAACAATTTACCTGGCTAAGGTCGTTCTCTGAATCAGTTAGAACATTGGACGACTGTCGTTTTTCGGTCCTTTTGCCATGTAGTGGCTTTGGTCCTCCTGTTGTCAGGAAAGTTGCAGTTCGGTACAATCAATATAACAGGTGACGAAAGTGGAGCAGTGTGAAAGATGTGAAGAATACTGGTCAGTAAGTCGAGGAATGAGTTGGAATTACGTAAAGCACTTCAATTAATTACGCAAGCCCTACCATCAAATACTGTAAGAAACAGGCAGCGACCAAAAAATGACAATTATTATACGTTGTAGTCACTATCTGTCTTCTCATTGGCTAAGAGCCTACTGTTAATTCTGGGAAACAGCACAACCTACAGATTATTCACTAATCTGCTGGCAGATTAGTGAATAATCCGTAGGTTGCACGCGCAATGCATGATTTCCAAGAGCAATGTCAAGTTCACCCAAGAACATGGCTTGTCGAAAATAAACTGTGTTCGGTGCGATAATGCGTTTGTCGTTATTTTCTTTAAAACAATGTATAATAAAACAACTATGGGATTCGGTTTTTGTGACATCCGAAATACTCAAGGTCTTGGTTAGTGTTATCAGCCTCAGCCTTCGGCTTCAACTGATAACACTTACCTCGACCTTGATTATTCCGGATATCACAAAAACCTCATCCAGTAATTGTTTACAATTTGCGCGATCAATGTGGCAACAAGCGCCTCTTTCAGGTTGTTGTTTTTCTTTTTTCCACATACTATTAGTTACGTACGTCCCAGCTGCTATGGAGAAA
This sequence comes from Orbicella faveolata, assembly GCF_042242905.1. Lineage (NCBI taxonomy): Eukaryota > Metazoa > Cnidaria > Anthozoa > Scleractinia > Merulinidae > Orbicella > Orbicella faveolata. The sequence continues at coordinate 23,009,384 of NW_028301536.1, read as the reverse complement.
ACTCAAATATATGTTGGGTGGACACGCGGAGAGAACAACTCGACTTAAGGACGTTCGCGCGAAAATTTTCCAACATTGCCTTTTTTCCGAGACTTTTACCACAGTAAGATGACGAGTTAGTTATGTCAGAAATGTAAAAAAATGGGGGGTCACCGACTTCGTTTAGGAGAGAACATGCCCGGAAGAACACCCTAAATCTGAAAAAGTCGGTCTTTGTTAGCGAATAAGGCCACAGTGTCTGTAAGCCCAAAAATATTCTAATTAGATCATTGAAGTGAAATGTTCTCTGCCAAATATTGTTTAAGTGGACCTATTAAGTGAATTTAGTCAACTGGTGAGGTTCCTTAAAGAACAAGTTCGCATTTAGTGACCATAATTTCATGCGCCTTGCAGCCGCAAGATGGCAGGATTCGATGTCCCGTGGACAGATATTTTGAATTTTTTTTAACTTCCCACATTGATATTTTGTTCATGTTTGGACAATGTGGAGATAATTGTAAAAAAAATCTGTTTCTGGAAAGAAAAGAAGGGGTTACCGAATGTCCAAGATCGTTAAATCCAGGCAAAGCTATAGCAATGGTCATCTGCCCTATCATTGTTCATTTTATTACTTAGCGCGTGCTGTCATGCATGACGTGGCGTGTAAATTTGCGTGCGCAGTAAGGATGCGCAGAAACAATTAGCGCGAACTTCCTTAAGGACTAGGAATTAACAGGTAACAGCTACTTGACTGTGTGAAGAAAAAACTAAGAAAGGATCGGTGACATATCCGATATATTTAATACAAAACATCTCTACCTGTACTGGAAGGAAACATAGATACGTGCAAGCCTAATAAATAGACCTTTAGTTTTCCACAAGTAACCAAGCAAAAATCGAATCATAGCCCAGTTGACTGTAACTGGCAGATGGCAGAACGAGTTTTCTAGTCAGCCGTTTTTGATTGAAACTTTCCCTGTTGTAGACAAATTAAATCTTGCAGTCACATCTTTGAAAGAACCGTACATATGCCATGCTTAACGCTCGTGCGCTTAAAGACATGACTGCACAATTTTAAAGGGACTTTTCAATTTCATTCTTAGCAAATTTGCAACACCGAGTAACTTAAACCCTGTTTCCCTAACAGGCACGTAGGGCTGGTTGTAGAAACATTAACACTGCGCCAGAACTCTCAACTGGACTTATAGCGCGACTACTCAAACTGGGCCACTCGGAAAGGAGTTAATATGTACCGCTAGCAGTAAAGATGTGTATAACTAGATACCTTGAGAATTTCCAGTGATACAATGAAGAACGAAGATTGCAACCCTCCTGAATTCTTCAGACTGAAAAGAAACAAAGAGATGGTTCTTTTCATCTTTCAGCTTAACCGAAGTCATTCATTTCTGAGCTACGTGAAAAAAGACTTTTAACTGTACATTGATGTCCAAACGGATATGAACAAGCTTATAATGTAACAGGAGCAGGACACATTGAAAAGGGTTTAACTGTACTCAGGAGTCAGGTTTTGTACATATTTATTAATAAGCTTAAAAGCCTGGCCAAACGGTGCATGATAGTTGAATGATTCTCCCCGAATTTTCACCGACTATCATCAACTACCATCGACTATCATGCGCCGTTTGACCAAGGCTTAATTAAGCAAAATATATTTATTCGTCAGAGATTACACTGAGCAACACTGCGATTTTGTAACAGCTTGGCCATGTTCAAATCTATGCTTAATTAAAATTAACCTATGCTCAAGTAAGAGTGGTAAAAATGATTTCAAACTTTTCCAGAATTGAAGGCTATGTACGATCGAAGACAATACTAAAGTATGTGTCACTATGAAAAAGCTTCATAATTATTTTAGTCCTTGTTTCACATTGGAAACTAGTAAGTACCTGTTCTTGAGCAAGCAGTTCAACCAAACGTTCGACACCTTCTCTGTCTCTTAGTTGCCGTTGGTTACGTTCTAAAGCAGATATATATCAGCTGAGTTATGAACAAAACAGGGAGGCGCGGTGGTCTCATGGTTAGTGCGCTCGTCTCCGGATCGAGCGGTCCGGGTTCGAGCCCCGGCCGGGGACATTGTGTTGTGTTCTTGGGCAAGACACTTTACTCTCACAGTGCCCATCCCATCCAGGGGGGAGTAGAAATACTCCTAGTCACTTCATGCTACAGAAACCGGGATAAGCTCCGGCCTGACGGGCCACTTGGCTCGCATGCAGACTATGAACAAAACTGTTTTTACAGTATCAGGGGTTTCATTAGCATTTTCAGCAGGAGGGTAACTAGGTTTTACAGCTGGACAAAACTGTTTGAACTGAACTTCTTTAAAGGAGAAACTTTCCTCTAGATGGTCAAACCAAGCGGACAAAATCAACCTCACAGGCGGTCAATTGCCTGGTGTCTGGCCCTTATGAAAACCCTGCAGTATGCTTTACAATGTATCTCCTGTAAATATAAACTACAAATGGTCTGATTGAGTTACCTCCGAAATACTTTCAGAGAAAAATAACATTTAATGAAATAGTGACAATGACCTTTGTGAGGACATTTTTTTGTTGCATTTTGGAGGTTGCTTGTAGGAATTTCACCACGTTTGCTGTTTATCATTGCCTAGCGGTAGCACATCATCAATTATATCAGATTTGAAATTGGAATAGAGCATGTACAACTCCTTACCACATTGGTCGACACAGATAGAAAGTGCTAGGATACACTTTGTTCTGAACGTTTTGGACACTGCATCATCCACACCAGGAGTCTGGCTTATATCAAGGCACTTGATAAGTAAAGACACGAGTCCAAGATCTGCTGAACTATCTAAACAGACTGCTGAAATATTAAAAAGAAAAAAATTATTATACTAATAACCTGTGATACGGTGTATGTAATTATTTTAACATGACTTTGCTATTATAAAAATAGCTTAAGCTATAGTGGCACCATTCCTTGGAACAGTCTTCCTTGTGACTTAAGGGAAGCAGAGTCCCTGGGGCAGTTTAAACGCCTACTAAAAGGAGATGTATAAGGCACGGCATTCGTGGAAAGCAGCTTTTTTATTTCATTATTTTAATCCTATTAGATATTAAGAATTGAATAGATTTGTAGTTAAGCTGACAAATTTTTAACCTTGTTGAAATAAAGATTAAGAATGTATGGTTGCTCTCATCCTCTCTAGCAACAGACAACATATTTATCAAGCCTAGGAGGACCAACCTTTGGTCCATTCTTCTCAAAAATTTTCATGAAACCTCAAGTTAAAGCTTGATTGAGTTTTGAATCAAGTTTCCTAAAGTTGCTTTTTGATCCTCAGAGCTAGTTCTAGCTGTTCACGTTTTCCTGACCTTTGATAAAATGTCCAAGGACGTTAAACTGTTTGAAGGACAGAGATCTTATTGATCCTAAAAACACAATTAAAAAGTGCGCAAAAAGTGACCTACTTCATGACAGAAGTTTCATACTTGTCAACTTGGGATAGAGTTTACATTATATGACCTACCATGACCGGCTATGGCAGATCCTATTGTGTTAACAACGTGCTCTAGAAATGAAATGTCTTGAACAGCTGGCTCCTTGTGTTCCACATGCTCTTTCAGCTGATTAATCAATGCACGCAAGCCTCCCAAGAGACGCCACTTTGACTGGCATTCAGCTGAGTATTAAAAGGGGTCGAGATTTAAGTCGTTTAGAGAGAATTATCTCAAAAAGCAAAGAAGTGTAACATAAAGGAAACTAAGATAACTAAAATCAAGTTGAAAGAAAATTGTGTTCTATCCTAGCCAGAGCGATAGCTAGTAACAGGCAAAACAAGACACTTGCCTGAGTCAGTGGTTTCTGTTGATTTTGTGATGGAGGAAAGTAAAACACTATTGACAACCAAATAAAAAAACAAACAAATAACATTGTCTCAGTCATAATTTTATTTCTGGGTATGCCCCTGGTATGTAAAGGTCTAAAGCTATAGGCCACTGCGTGCACCTACTTACACAGAATTTCTGTTTATAATGAGGCTAGACCTGTAGTATTTTAAACCCTTGAGGGTCTAGACAAGATTGGCATGATGGTTGAGTTTGTCTGGCAACCAACAGTGGATACCATTTGTTCCTCGTGGGTTGAAGTGGAATAAGTAAAATTTACGTAAGAAGTATTTCTCTGTCCATTACATTTACATATCAGATTCCTACCATTTCCAGAAACAATTGCTGAAATTAAGGTGGTTGTTGGTAGAACGATATTCTGTTGTTTTGTGGCCATTTGCAGAATATTCACTATCATGGGAAACAGTCTACAACAAAGTTGCTGATTTTGAGCTGTGAATAACAAAAATATTTAATACCCACTTAACCTGTGTCTTCACTATATATCTTACAGGTAAATCACAGCATAACTGTGGTCCTCAAAGTATGAATATTATCCTTAGGGAGATTAAGCAATGAGCTTCAGCCAGCATGCACATGGCCTTACCGCAGCCCCAGAAAAGGTGAAGAAGAAAGGGGCTCTCCTAAGGCTTTGATGAGATGCTTGCCATATTTTCACTACCATGAAAATAATGTTCCGGTATTGCTAACATGGCTCTATTGCAAACTTCCACAGTTCTTATACTAATACATGTTCCTATAATTACTCATCATTACTCATGTTCCTATAATTACTCATCCTTCAAATTTAGCTGCAAACATTCAACAAGTAGGTCATCAAAAAATGATCACGAATAAAACCTGTTATGCTTGGGACATGGTCAGTACCATATGTACAACACAATAAAAAAACTGCAATCTTAAGAAAACTCATACTTTATCATGAAAAATCATGTTTCTGATTGATCTGTTAGAAACCTCTCATGTGTTAAATAATACAAAAAAGATATTTTTATTTTTAACTGTTTTCTTCACTTACTATTTTGTGGATTTTGTAAAAGAGAATGTAGTGCAACAACTACAGCACTCCACAGATGAAGACAGTTTTCCTCAATATTATTAAACCACCTTTCACTTGTATCATCACAAGAGGAAGACAGTTTATATATTGGAAGACAGCCCCTATAAAGATGGAATTATATTAAATGATGCAATTTGATGCATGTGACAAGAAATGAATAGTTTGGCATTTATTGGTATATTATACAAGCAGCACATACATATATGTAGTATGCATCTTTCAATTTTAACAAAAATACTGCTTTTATCTCGTGTAATTAACAGTTAACAGTAAAATGGAATATGGACATTACATTTTTATGATTTATGGTCATTATATGATGTTTTTTAAAAGAACTTACTTGTATAGATCACATAAACTATGTAAGCACTTTGTTTCTTTTGCAAGATTTTGTCCTTCACCTGCATAAAATTGTAGTAAAAAAGCAAGGAAAAATAGAGAAAGTTGAATATCTGATTGAAGATGGATCACACTCAAGGAGGGGGAGGCAGAAGAGATCCCACTATGTAAAATTGACAGAGTGATCTTTTGAAATCTAGAAAATAGAACTAAAGGTATGTGTCCCCTTGAATTGATGCATGTGGCTTGAATTTATTTCCAACCCTATAAGAGACTTGTTTTCCTTGATAAGTCATTCCTGTCATAGCTACATCAGGCTCTAATAATAATCATTCATTTTAACCCCCCTTACGTGATGATCACAGTTTAGGATCTTTACACAGATTTTTTTGGTTACTAAGTTTGTTTTGTGTAGGCCTGCTGTTTGTTGAATCACCATTTTTCTTATTTTTTCAGGCTTCATTTTTGCAGCTGCTTAAGTTGTGTACATAACTGGGATGAGTGTGCTTACAATTGCCATCACAAATGGTCATTAGTAAAAAAGCTGATGTTGTAGCAGCAGGTCTGTTCTTGGCTTGTAAATGTAACCGCAGTAGTTGGAATACACTCTTCTTTGTCAAAGTTCTTTGAGAAAAATCTAAAAACAAAATCATAAAATTGGTAAAAGTTAAAAACAGAGTTTAACACAGTATATCTAAGTTATGCAAAAGTTGTTGGATTCTGTTTTTTCATATAACTATAAAAGTTATATATGATGCAATAATAACATTGTCTCAGGTCCATGTAAGGTGATGTTAAGTCTACATGAGCTAAGTGGCCCATCAGGCTGGAGCTTATCCCAGTTTCTGTAGCACAAAGTGACTAGGAGTATTTCTATTGCCATCTGGATGGGATGCTACTCAATTGCAGGGTTACCCCTGGCATTAAATTTGCCAGTACTCATTTATAAACCTGGGTGGAGAGAGGCACTGTGAGAATAAAGTGTCTCTCAATAGTACATGACCCAGTGCCCCTGGCCAGGGCTTGAACCTGGACCACTCAATCCAGAGACAAGCGCACTAATTCTGAGGCCACTGCGCCTCCCACAAAATTGGTGATGCAATAATTGTTTCAGTTCAGTGTCTTTGTGTTTCATTTTTTCCTCACAAAACTCACCATTTCCTTCTGTGGCCATGGCCAAAGTATACAGAGCTGACTGACAAACTGCAGGACTTTCTGTGATTTTACACAGACTCAGCACATACTCCACTCCACTTGATGAACAAAAATAGTCTTGTGCCCTCTCTAGGAAGAAAGTGCTTTAACTCTTGAAGCCCCAAGAGCAATACATTTTACTGAATAAATGTTATAAAACGATGGTTAATGGTGCTAACACAGAAAGGAGTGACTATGAATCTGATTCACATGACAAGAAATGTTGTACAGATATTAAGGGGGGGGGGGTTGTAGTTTTCTAAGCCACTGTAAAATCATTTTTTCCTGATATTATTGGAGACTAGGTTTACAAGTAATTACTATTCCAAATCTATTGTGACTGTTACTGACTATAGTAGGTGCTTCTGGCCTCAACATACAGCCATCCTTTCTACTTGTTCAGTAAGACTAATGCATTTTCAACAAATTAGCCTTCTTCATTAAGGAAAGGTATCATTAAGACCACAGTGACCCCAAATGTTTTTTCGAACCTTCATTGGTATTAAATCATCCATGTTAAATTATTTCAATATTCCCCAACTTTCCTTCTAAATGTCAATTTTCCCTGACTCACAATATAATTCGCTGACTTTTCCCTGACCTCGAAGAATTTCTTTCCCTGACCATTTCCTGCATATCTGTGGCAACCCTGTTATTGTTTAACACCTGATCAAATGACAACTAGAGTTGACATGGGTTTAAAGATAAAGGAATGCTTTTCAGCTGTCTTCTGAGTGTGGACAAATGAGCTGACAGAAAACAAGAAAAGCACATATTGACAAAATATGACCCACACCACATGAGCTCACGTTTAAGTGGACCTTGCATTAATAAACACGTAAATCATAATTCACTTACTATTTTGAGAGAGAATTTCACCAAGGGCCCTCAAAGCTTGTTGCTGCTGAGATGGATCGTCTTTCTGATATTTCATGGACTCTACAAGTAGCTTCACATCTTCAATCTCTTTCTTCGATTCAGAATGAAGATCACCACTGCCAGTATTCATGATACATGTAACTAACAGAGACTGTAGGAAGCTAACTTATCTGCAAATATAAACAAATGAGGTCCCAGACAACGATAACGTCTCAAGTTTACATTAAATTTTCTCTGGTACCATTCCTGGTTAATAGTAAATCGGAGTGACCTCCCAATATCAGGACGGACCGATATTTACAAGCAAACAACAGAAGGCAACCGTGGAAAAGAAGCTATGCTTGTTAAGAACAACAAAATTACCGGTAAAACCTCATCATACGTACCTGTTTCAGCTGTTTTGTAAAAACAAAATGGCTAACAACCGTCCTAAAACCCAGTTTTTCTCGATCCATGCAATTGTTTCCTCCTCAGGAGGGGTGGACTAGAGCGGTTTTCGAGTGTCGTAAAACCAAAACCAAACCAATTACTTGCCAATTAGACTATTCAGCCAATCTCAAACCGAAGTAAAACCAAAACCAAAACCAAAGTAATTGTCTAATTACTTTCGACACTCAATTGAAAACCGCTCTAAGACCTAAGATTATTTAGACCAATGTTACCCAGAATGATACAGGCATAATATACAGTTTTAGTCAAGCCTAAAAGCGGAGCTCCTGGGCCGCTTTGTTAAAAATCCGATTAAGCTAACCCAGGATAAGCGATAATTTTGATTTGAGTTTTGTAACTTAGCGGTAAGGTTTTCTCTTTATATTTTTGGCCTTCTGTTTTGATCTTGAATAATCTCAAGTCCTTACCCAAAAGCCGTGAAAAACACTTGTGTAGACAATTATACTTCTGTTAACTTTTAATCCTGCGTTAGCGTTAACCCAATTTCCGAACAACCCGGTCCTAAATACAACAATTAACCTGGCATGAGTCCCCGATCCTATCAAAAACAAGAACTTGGCCAGCGGTCAACTTTAACAAAAAGCAAGACCTGGATGAGCTATAAACCTGAGCCGGCTATATGGTCACGTAATACTGGTCAGAATATACCTTGTTTTGACAGGTGTCAATTGACAATAACATAGAAGTCAAATATCAAAGACGTACGCTGTAAATCAAGACTTATGGCCGCCATGTTACGCAACATGTTGCATTGCCGTCGCGATCCAGGCCGCTACCAGTGTTGACCATGAAAAAAGAGTTACATGCGTATGCTGCCCGTTTTAGGAACCTTTCGTGTACTTTTTTCTCTTAGTCATTGGTACTAAAGTACTAACCCGTATGCCCAGTAAACTACCCTTACCAATAGCGTGTATTACTCGTATATACTCCTAGCGTACCAGGCGACCCAAAACCCCAAAGATAAGCGCCTATTAATCGCCAAAATCAATCAGCAATAATCGCTTCAATAGCATGGATACTGTTAGTACTAGCGTGCTACTAAATCCATAGGCGAAGACTGTGCACGTACAAACGTGATTACGTACTAAGCGTACGAACAACTGATGAACATATAGCCACAAAAATCGGAATAGTACCAGTACTAGCGTACTAAGTGCCACCATTACCGAAGATTCTGCACGTTCTATAATACCAGCGTACTAAGGGCCGCCATAACCGAATATTGCGCACGTAATAACGTGATTACGTACTAAACGTACGAACAACCGATGAACATATAGCCGCAAAAATCGGAATAGTACCAGTACTAGCGTACTAAGTGCCACCATAACCGAAGATTGTGCACGTACTAACGTGATTATGTACTAAGCGTACGAACAACGGATCATGGAACATATAGCCGCAAAAATCGGAATAGTACCAGTACTAGCGTACTAAGCGCCACCACAACCGAAGATTCTACACATACTAACGTGATTACGCACTAAGCGTACGAACAACCGATGAACATATAGCCCCCAAAATCGGAATAGTACCAGTACTAGCGTACCAAGGAACTACTTCCCTCACCGAAGGGTTACCTAAAGTTCACAATAACTAAAAATTAAACAGCTAATAAAATCATAAATACATAGATGTAGATTACCAGCTTACTAAACTGCCACCTATGAAGCGTTGATAAAAAGGCGACTTTTTATTACGTAATTTCAATGACTGGACATGGGTTGTCTACTGTGCCATCGAGCAGAAGGATCTTAGGAGATGACCTTGGGACCCTGGGGACGAGAATGTGCACGGGTGGATTAGGACAGAATTGTTTTGGCGTTCCTGGAGTGATCATCGAAATGGAGAATCGAAAGCGGAGGAAGCATCAGGCCGATCTATTCTCTTCTGAGGCCATTAGATCTCGTTTGTCTGCCAAAAAAAAGTTAGAAGCGGATATAGATAGTCATGTGGAATTTCTTTGCAGAGTTGACCTCAACGCAGTGGACAACCTCAAGGAAGATGAAGCGCTCGCGATATTGTCGGCCAAGCTCACTTTGAATGGACTGTCAGTCTTGAAGTTGGCCATGAATCATGTACCATGTACGTACACGATGCGTTGCAGGGAATTCCAAGACTTTCCTTTTCGTACTGTTTTAATTCACAAGATTGTTACTGCCTGTTGTAGCTCTCGTTCCCTTGATTCGCTCGCCGATGTTCATCTGTATGTCAGTTTCCTTGAAAAGTATTGTACGGAATTCCTCTGTACTCCCAAGGTTCTACCGCACGACAAACTTTGGAAGCTATGTGAAAACGGTGGATACCGTTACACGAAATTTTTGTCACCTCCGGTAAAATCTTGCCTGAACTGTGAGGAAGGCATCACGATGCACAACCCACCCTCGAAAGCCAAATTGTTCACCCTTCAAGGCCCTATTCCTTCGTCGAAAATCACCCTTGAGTGCAAAGGTTGCAAAATAAGCTATGGGATAACAAAATTCACGGATAGTACAGGAGCCCATTTCTATCCAAATTCAATATCAAGTGATGTGATACAGATGACAAACACCTCATACAGGGGCGGATCTAGGGGGAGAGTACAGGGGTGCGCACCCCACCCCCCCCCCCCACCCCTGGATGACATACGGCTTTCTAATGTATCTGGTATTCTGCAAAAAAGAAAAAAAAAAGAGAGAGAGAAAAACTATGTGGTTTATTGGTGTTGGACTACAATATGTGACCAGAGTGATTACTTTGGCTTTGATTTTACAACATTCAATTGAAAACCGTTCTAGCAAACTTGCGCCACCATGTGATCAAATCAAAAGTAAATCCAAAACCAATCGTGACTCGCTCGTACATGTTTTCCCGCGCTTTGCGCTAGCTACATGTATATGCTTCAGGTCATGATGGGTTCACTGGACCATTGTCTGGGTCCTTTGTTATTGGCCAGTGTGATTACTTTGGTTGTGATTGTACAACACTCAACTGAAAAACCACTCAAAGAGTGCCTTTATAATGTTGTCAGAGAAAGGGTTTCGCCAAACTCACTATCTAACCAATTCACCATTTAAAGATACATTTTAAACTGAAAACAGTCATGTGACGGCCAAAATTGAACAGGAAGTTAGCTGCATCTCGCTCGCCTCTCTTGCCAACCCTATCCAAACATGTTCCTACCTGTTTAAGGTGTGAAAAGCAGGCAACAAAATTGTGTCTTTATCTGTGAACGTAGAATTGCAAATACGAGACATTACAGCGGAGCTCCGGCCGCCCTTGGGCCGCCAAGCGGAGCACCATACCCATATAGGAAAGAAAAGGAAACCCATGAATTGATTTTCTTATGGTTATCATGGCTGGCTTTATTGCTTGTGGGCGCGTGCGCACGACGGCGTCTAGCAAGATGGCCGCCATACTCCAGCTAATCGGTTGACAGAGACATGCAGCCTTGATTTAGTCTCCTTCTTTGATATTGGACATCCATGTTATGGTCAATTGACACCTGTCAAAAGAAGGTATCCACTGAGCAGTATCATGTGATCATACCGCGGGCTCAAGTTTAGAGCTCATCGAGGTCACGTGTTTTTTGAAGTTGACATCTGACCAAGTGCTGGTTTTCTACTGGATCGCGGGCTCATGTCAAGTTAACTTGTATATAAACAGGGCTAAGTTGTTCGGAAGCCGGTTGACGCTAACCCAGGATTAAAAGTTAACCGAAGTATGAATTTTTCTTGTATACAAATGTTTTTAACTGCTTTTGTTTTGTGTATTTTGAGATTATTCAAACTCAAAACAGAAGGCCAAACAATGTACAGAAACACTCACCGCAAAGTTACAAAACTCAAATCAAAATTCTTGATGTTATCTTAATCCGGCTTTGGACGACCCAGCCCAGGAGCTCCGCTTTTAGGCCTGGCTATATCTACATAATATTCCTGATATTCAATGTTCGTATTGCATGGCCATTTGTTAAAGTACACCCCAAACCGTTTCTTGTTCTCACCAAGAACAAAATAGTGAGCCACTAAACCGATGACAAATTAAATATACGTACCTTACAAAGAAGGAAACCATCCACATGGTGAACTAAACTGCTTGCTATATTCTTACAACAGTTCAGATTCATATAGCATTTATCGACGGTGAAGTCCCATAACTTCGCGTCCTGTTAAATGCGGAACTTCTCAAGAAAATGTTATGACGGCATGTCTTTTTTGCCTATCCGGATATTTTTGAATCCGCAACCTTTTCTTTCCGGACACGGTTCCCGTCCACACGCATCCGGCGAATTCGGCAGCGAATCCGGATATTTTTTAATCCGCTCTCCAGAGTGGAAAAAAATAAATCCGCAACGAATCCGATAACTCGTGGACGGTGAATCCGGATATTTTCGAATCCGATGACGAAGCAAAATCGTGTCCAGTCTCTTACCGAACAATAAATTAAACCAATATGGCGGCATAACGTGTAAGGCTAGTTTCTCTGGAGTGAATCCGGATACCATCGGATGCGTGTGGACAGGCGAATTCGATTTGAACAGGCTGCGCGTGGACGGGGAAATTTTTGAATCCGGAAAGAAAAAGTTGTGGATTCAAAAATATCCGGATACGTGTGGAAGGGGCCTTAGTTCATAACTCGCTTGAAAAATGTCCAATTCTTCATATGGCAAATGAAAGCACTTTCTCATATCGGCGACTCTCGCAGCAAAACGTGGCTTGGCGAAGGAACCGTTTCACACGTGCAAGAGTCTTGAATAAATCATTATTTTTGAACTTTTGAAACGCGTTTCCACCGGTCAAATGCGAATTTATCTGCCAAACATCTTTGCAAATGGTAAACACTGTTTTTTCTGAGCTTTATTAAAAGTCCTAGCCATCCAACATGATTCAACTTGCTCACATATTCTAAAAAAAGAGTTCAGTATTTTTTGGTAATAATTTTCTAAATTCTCATGTAAAATGGACAATTATTCATTCATTTATCTATTTATTTGTCTCGTTTCTTTTTTCAGAGAAGAGAAAGTATTTTTTGTTACTGCGCATGGGTTAATACCAGTCAGTTAATGGTTCTGTCTGATCCATTTTTGCAGTATAAATAAAGTCTTTACTTACTTTACTTTACTTCTACATTCTAGAGTTGTTGATATGGAAATTTATTATATGGAGAAGAGTGTTTTACTGGGAACTAAACCACTCGTAGATTCCATACGCCACTTCATCCGGGACCCGAGTGGCGTATTTTCCGTATGTCACCTTTGTGAGTGTCGTATCGTTCAATGACGTCACGATTCCCGCCTTTTGCTTTTGTTGAATTGGTTTCTCCATATAATAAAAAGAACATTACACGTTGGCTCGAAGATATGAATTTTATGTTCTCGTGGCAAGAACAATATCTCTCACGAGTGAGCTTCGCTCACTCGTGAGAAATGGTTCTTGCCACTCGAACATAAAATTCATATCTTCTCGCCACCGTGTAATATCCTTTATATATACTTTGTTTACCAGCCGTCCGGAAATAGATCGCAATAGACCAATTTCGATATATTAAAATTTAGCCTAAAACAATAGACCTCAGCACGAGGCTCCCGGAAATAAACCCTACAAACTCTGTATTTATTCCCCGGAGCCTCGTGCTGAGGTCTATTGTTTTAGGCTGAATTTTAATATATCAAAATTGGTCTATTTGTTTTCTCGTGTTAATTTATGCGGGAATACCGCCGCGGCATTTATAAGGGACCTGGGCATGAATAGGGTTGTTATTAACACCTGTCAAGCATTTTTACATTAGCCTGTAAACATATACGATACATACGGATCATTTTAGATTTCTCCATAGTGGTTAACAACTGAAGTAAAAAACATTTCTATTCGAAACAAAATGCTGTAGCCCAAAGCTTCTTCAGTTGTGTTTTGTTGCTGTGCACAACTGGAAAACGAGGAACGAAGGGGTATTTTTGGAACAATTTTATCAAGTAATTTACATTTGAAGTCGCCAACCAATTAAGAACCACAACGAAAACATTTACGGCCCCATACAAATTAACTGAGTACTGATATCAGTAATTTGCCGTTTGTAATGAATCTGTTTACGGAAAGAATCAAGGAAAAACGTAATAACCTGGCTAGAGAGTATGCAAAGAGGAAAATTCACCACAGGGAGTGTTGAGGTTGTCTTGGTTACAACTGTGTTGCCGGTATCCAAGGATGTTACTTTATTATCGAGGCTCGCGTGTTTTTAACTGGAGTGAAAACGTCAATGGATTGGAAAAGGCAAAGTTCTGGAAACTTGCAGCCATGTTTTTACACCTGTCTCACTGTAAAGGGAACAGAATCTCGAGAATCTGCAGTGCTACAATCGAAGCCAAACAAAAGTCTTTCTTCACAGATGTGGACTCCGAAGAAAAGTGTGGTGGTTAAACCTCCAGACCTAGAAATCAAGGGAAAATGTCTTGGAAACAAACTTGACAAGGATAATAAGGCGGTTGACATGAAACCCAAGTCGGTGGTGGACATTACAACAGAACAGAGCTTCAGTGTAGAAGATAAAGACATTCCCAGCCAGCGCGAAGATTTCAAAGAAGCTAACCAAGACGTTGAAAATGGCAACGGCGGAAAGATATTCTTAGCACTCCTGGAAGCATCGCTGAAGAAAAAATTGAATCCAGAGTACATTGACATTATTCCAAGCCGACTGAATCGTTCTATCGCTGTTAGATCGCCACAGTGCGATAAAAAATCGACAACATACCCTCGTTTGTCTCCTCTACAAGTAATCAAAGAAGAGAGATTACCCGTAGAGCTAAAATTTGGAGTTCGAAACCCCAAAAAGGTGAATTACAACGCAGCTTTCAAACGCCCAGACATTGCACGGCCGAAGACAGAGTTGAGTTACTATCGAGGAAAACTAGAGCCTCTTTTGCCAAGAAAAAATCCCTCCAAAAATTTACACGCCGAGTTGGAAAGAGAAGAGGCGGGTAACAAGACGGCAACTTGGTCTACATGATATCAGTCAATCACCTGTTCATTGAAATGGCTTTCCATTCTGGTCGAATTGTTTATTTCCTTAATTGGTTACATTGCAACTGTCGAAGATAGATCTTGGCGATACTTCGATGTTTTAACATTTAATTGAAATTAACACTTTAATTTCTTCCGTTTTTTCAAGGGAATTCGTAAATTTACCACACATTTCTCACTCATGTAAACAGTTTTATTACGTTATAAAAATATAACGGAATAACAAGGCCCCGTCTACACTTCGCCGAAGAAATTTGAAAACGGCGTTTTCACTCTGAAAATGCATCCAATGTTTTCCGTCCACACTACACCGGAGGAATTTGAAAACGCAACAATCCCCGGTCATTTTGGATTTGTCTTTGAGGGAAACTCGGGCAGGTAAATCAAATTTATCGTGACGTCACCGTTGAAAAGTTCCGTTTTCAAAATATGTTCCGGCCACACTAACACGCAAAGCCGGCGTTTTCAAATTCCTCCGTTTGAAGAGCGTTTTTGCAAAGCTCCATTTAAAAGACGGATTAGTGTAGAAATAAAGCTGCGTTTTCAAATTTCTCCCGCATCGTGTGGACGGGGCCTAAAAAATGCAATAAATTGAAAGGTATTCAACGCAAGCTATGGGAGTAATTTCACAGTAAATTAATTAATTAAGAGGAATCCTGGGAGAGCTGAACCTTGACATTTCAAGATTCAGTGAAAATGACATTTAGCGAAAGAAAACCTACCACACAACTTTATCCTTAAGTCTCTATTAAGTCGTTGAAGATTGACCTTTTACAAGTTCATACCGCTTTTGCTGGCTTAGATTCTTCTTATAAACAGTGCTTTAACAAAACTTTTCTTCGTGTATAAAGATTGCGCGTAAACCATGTCCTTGAATTACCTAACTAGTTAGTCTAGTTAATGTGCCTATACGATATTTATTATATACATTAAATGTCTCCTTATTTGACGACATTTTGTTACATAACCTTCATCAAGTAATAAAATTTCCAGCTTTATCTTTTTCTTAAATTTCCCAGCTTCATATTAGGTCATATAAACGATATCAGAAATTGCTGTACAATTTCTTGTGGACAAAATAATTTCTCTAAAACTAGACTTTTGGCTGATGATAAAGCATTCCTACAGTTTCAACTTGCTAAGCAAAATAGATTAACGACACACTAATTTCATCATTGCTATAAATTAGAGACGACTGCAATTGCTCATCACGCACTCTCTCATCTTTTGGTTCCATTTGCTTGTCATCCACTGACCGTTTGATAGAAAAAAAATATAAATGAAAAAAGTTTGAACACGACCCACTGATGACGATGCGATCAAAATGATATTAATCGCCTTGAAGAAAAAACGTTCAATAAAAAAAGTGTTTTGAGGATGAAAACATTAAGTCGTCCACAGTTTCATTCATAAAATGCTCTAAATCCCGGTCCTCGCTCATGGTTCAGATTATTCTCTTGGTGCTCTTAGCACTTTAGGAGAAAAGTTATCCTTTACAAGACTACTGACATTACGTTTAATCTTTCTTGTCAAATGCTTTAACAAGAACTCATTGTTTGCTGTTTGTACCGTATAACCTTAGACCGAATGTCAAATTTCGCCATAACAAATTACACGTTTGAAAACACCAAGAAGGACGGAAAAACTAGCCCTTGAATATTGAGAAAGGCAAGAGCCATTTTAATGTCCATGTCCTTGTCTTCTTTGGTTAGTTCATTCACTTACCATCAGGTACGGCAGGGAGGAGAGGGTAGGGAAGAAAGGGAAAGACTGGATTACAAGCGATAGTTAAATCTGTTTTCACTTGTGGTTTGTGATTGGAATCCGTAATGAGTATGTCCTCTGATTTCGTTCAGCAGATCTTCCTCTGCAGGCTCAACCAAATTAGAACCAAAGAGTTGATGAAAACGGCCACCGACGTGGGCGGTTGCTTCAGTCTGCAAGGTAAGTAAGTGCTTTTATTATAAGGCTAGCTCCGTGGTCTACGTGAGCGGGCAAGATAAACCGAATCCTGTGTTGTGATTAGCTACCCGAGTGGGCAAGATGGCGCTATCTTGACCGCTCGGGATTACCCGATGTGTCCCGCAAGAAAACAGTGTTCTTTTTCTATATAATAAATCCTTTATTGACCAAGCTGGTTCGGTCAAGATAGCTGGATATTGGCCTCGTCTCGGTCCATAAACACGCAAAAAAAGAACTTGGCCAATATCCAGCCATATTGACCTCACGCTTTGTCAGTGAGTCAGATGTATCACCTGATGTGACCGTGAATCTCTGGCAACTAGACGGCAGCGATTCATCCACTAAGTTGTTTAAAAGCAATACTTAAAGAGGGGAGAGAAGGGGTCGATATTCTCCAATTACGCCATCTGTCTCGCAATCCAGAACAATTTTCACAGGTTCGCAACTGATTGAACAACTTGAGAGGGTTTTATTGAAAAACAAAATCGTTTCCCAATTTTCTTTCGCAGTTCTTTTCTTGCCATAAAATAAAAATCTCGTTAACAGGTCTCGGTCTGTCTGCATGGAAAATTCTTGACCTCATTCATGGCCATACCTCATTCTGCACCATCTCCTCCTCTGTTAGGATTCTATAAAATGGACCTCGCAAACGGCTTATGATATACAGAGATATATATGTGTCTGGATTTATGATACAGAGTTAGAGAAATCGCGCCCTCCTCAAGCATTTTTTCTCCAAAGTAGACCATATGTCAGTCTATTTTTTTCCTCCACTCTCTTACCTTCCTTTTTGTTGCTCTTTTCTCAATTTCTTTCTTTTTTCAACCCTTGGAAAGATTTTTTTTTGGAGTGTTTTTTTTTTTTTTATACGAATAAAAAGCGATTTTTCTAAACATTTAACTATAAAAAATTGCGATAAAATATTTCTAAGCATATTGAGAAAGTTAAAAATTTTGTTAAAAAACGACGACGTTTCGACGTTGAGCTAACGTCATTATCAAGTCAAAATGATAGTTGATAAAAAATGTATAAATAGTCAGTAAAACAATAGTTCAATTGATGTGTTAAAATGTTTAAAGTTAAACAAAGAGTTTCGCACGGATGGAGTCAGTTTGCGTGTTCAAGCTTGGAGTCCGTTCCTTTATGCAAAGCATCTCATAGACGAGGCAATCAAATTTCCCTTGGCACTTTCGGAGAATTCGAAACTGGCTTTCGTTGAGGAGGCTTATGTCCCCGTGGGCTTCAAAAAGGTGTTTTCCAATCGCCGAGTTTTTATGTTCAGCAATGCGTTGGTGGAGGTGTCGGGCTGTGTAGCCGACATAATCTGCATCGCACAGATTACATGAAAATAAATAAACCACGCATTGTTGATTTACGATCGGAGGCTTGATTTCTTTCGGCTTGAGAACTTGTTCCAGTTTCTTGCTAATAAATACTGGTTGTAGGGTAGTGCCAATCTTGTGGTTGAGATCGCGCATATGCCGTCTAACCGCATTAGCTGATGTTTGGTCCTTGAAGGGAAGACTAACTCGCAAGACACGGCCGTCTTCCACTTGTCTTTCACGTACACCTTTCAACCGGTGTTCGTGACATTATTGCTATACCTAACATAAAAATCGGCGGGCAAACTAACTGAATGCCAATTACTGGCTTAACAACCCACCGATAAATCAAATTACTAACTGATTTCCAAACACAGGTATAATTTATGACTCCATTATACAAAACTCACCACGTGCGAAGATAACGAGTTTTGTCTTGATCTTTGCTGCTTTATCTCCCACTCACTAATAAACGCCTTTAAAAAATAAAATCAAACTTGTATCTAAATGGCGTTTTTCTTCCTGGAAAGGAAGTTACCAATTAGATATACACGATGTGATCTATTAGTCCGCCCATACATAACAACAGGTCTCTTAGAAACTAACAGCATTGCAAATTTGAAAACAACAGAAGTCTTTAATAGGACGAGCAATGTTTATCTCTACGTTAAAAAATCTAGTCATTCAAATACAATTTCCTGCAAAAGCCAAGTAGAAGATTCAACATGAATTGGTTCCGACAGATCTTTTCGCCATTTCCACATTCCTCATAATACACCTTGTTTGGCCCCCCGACCCCCAAAATTCTGCATAACCTTTGCTTCCCATTCCTCCTGGGTATTACAGTCGTCCCAAGAGAAACTGAAGACAATGCTTATGCAAAATTATGGGGGGCCAACAAGGTGTATTAAGGGGGATGTGGAAATGGCGAATAGTCGAAGCCCCCTCAGGGGCGGAGGGGGGGCGAACCCCTCCTTACGGACACCGTTCACATGGCCACAGCTATACCCCTTTGGTGCCCGTATTGAAAAGGCACAATTGATTTACCTAATCATACCTTTTTTGGTTCGCTTCGGCGACAAATCAGGCGAGTTTGGTCTCGCCATGGTTCGAATTTTGGCGAAATTTTCGCCAAAAATACCCATGGCAAGACCAATCGTGCCTGACATGCCACCGAAGCGAACCAAAAAGGGTGCAATTAGGTATTTACCGTACCCAAATATCAGGTCAGTGACCTGGGATGCTTTCCATCATGCCAGAGCCACCGGCCAGAGACCAGTGGGAATACCCGAGGAAAATGGAACGACATTTCCCGATCAAACCGGGCCAACCAAGAGGAATGGCTCTTACCACTTTTTTTTTTCTTTTGTTCCTTTTCCGAATTCCCTGCATAAGAAGGCAATGAGCCAGTTTGTCAACATGGAACGGCAAATTTCGGTCGGAATATTCCAACCGGAATATTCGACATCACCTCCAAAGGTGATCCCGAATATTCCGGTCGGAAAGAACCGAAACGAACCTTTCCAGTTGACTTCCGACCGAAATTTGCGGAATCTTTGGCATAATGGAAAACACCTTTGATATCACAGGATATCAGGACAGGAGACACGGTTTTCTGATTGGCTAACTGCGAATTTGGGTGTGTAATAACTGAAAAAGGAAGTGAACTGACCTCGAGAATTAAGGCAACAAACAGATTAATGATGAGAATGACGGAGATCAAATACCACGCCACAAAATACAGCTGTGCCCATCTGAAACAACGAGAAACAAGACAATTAAGTATAACGTATGGTCTTAACAGAGTCGTGAATGTTTTCCTTCGCAAATGAAATGTGGGGCGAAGTTAAAACTACTAGCCTAGTAGGAGTATATTCTTAAACGTACGGCATTCCAAGACAAGCAGCGAGCAAGCAGCGAGGGAACTGTTTTATCTCCCTAATATGACTGATTTGGTTTCATCTGTGATTAACACATTTTAACAACAGAGAAGTCATACGCTCACCCATTGACGACCTTCGCATATTCTTTCAAGAATACATGCCAGTTATTAACTACCATCAGGTCCCACAAGACCACCAATGCTGCCTGAAAATAACACGAAACGTCGTTATCATAAAACTGCCACAAACAACTTGAACTTAAGCCTTAATTGTGTCAGTATCCATCCGAGGGATCAGAACTAGGGTCTGCACAAAACATGAGTTTCCGTAACTGGTATTAAAATTAAGAAATACTGAAATAATTGGAATGTTAGTCCCACAAAAAAACCCCTTCACTATCCCCGCCGCCAGCATTTTTGTGACGTTATTCCGGGAACTCTCCTGTACCTATACACCACCCCCTCCCCCCCGCCCAGCATTTTTGTAAGCTTATTCCAAGGTCAACACGTCAAACGCCAGATCCACACTAGCCAGCAATAAAAATGGTATTTACCAACACTTTTGAAAATATACATTACGATTGATAGGCCTGCCACCTGTCTTCGCCTTTTCTATCACTGTATCTGGATAAAGTCTCTAGACAAAGCCCTTGGTTGTGACTATTAAAACGACTGGGGCCTATAGACAGCAACACGATACGAGACAAGTACAAGTACAAGTACGACTTTCAAATTTCAGTGTAGTTACGAACTTTCACTCCTGCCCGATGTGTGGTGTGCGATTTCAATGTAAGCACTCTTAACAGTGAACTAGTTCAGTTGATAACAAAGCCAAATTTATATAAAAATCAGTGATGACAACAACAACTCCAGCTTACCCCAAAATCGTCGAAGTTGTTGGCATAATACTCCAACTGGTCAAATGAACCGCATTCTTGAGAATACAGCCTGTAGACAAAATCAATATTTTACCCTTAGTACTAATGTACCTGAACCTGACTGCACTTGCGCATACAACAGAAAAATAGCCGGGCTAATTTACGACAGACTTCACGCACCAAAAACAGACGTGTTAGATGAGTGAGAGCTATCGACTTGACAAGTGACTAAGCTCCTGACTGCATATGAGACTTATTACAAGCCTCATCACAGTTATGTTCGAATCTCGAAGCAACTCCACGGTGCAATGAAAGCGTCCGAAAATCCCTTACGGTTAAAAGATTAAAATCTTCGCTACCCCACGTCATGCATCGCGCGCGCGCTAAGAAGTAAAATGAACAATGATAGGGCAGATGGCCATTGCTTTAGCTTTGCCTGGATTTAGCGATCTTGGACGTTCGGTGACCCTTATTTTTCTTTTGATGGATTGTTTTCTCTACCGATTTTCTACGTTTAGCGAAAATATGAAGAAAATCTATCGATTAGAAGTTTGAATTTTTTGCAAAATGCACCATCGAATTCTGTTCCTTTTAGCTCTTCGTTTATCTGTGCAGCCGTTTCAAATGCCTCTTGAAGGGTTAATTTTTGTGAAAACCTTAGCAACATTTGGAATTATTTACGCAACAGGCCCAATTCTGACAAAATATGACTAAGATCGTTTACCTCCGCGGATTCACCTTCGATATTTTTAACCATAAACCCCTGTAGACCATGCTGAATTACGTGCGCCAATCAGGGTAGTTTTCAACACGCTTTATCTCTGAAACGAAGTTGGTGACCCCCAATTTTTTTGCATTTCTGACACAAGTAACTCATAATCTGACTGCAGTAAAAATTTAAAAAAAAACTATCGACTGGAAAATTTCCGCGCGAACGTCCTTAAGACAGATTCCGCTCAAAATTCAAGCAATAAGTGCAAAAATTATTTGCTAAAAATGTTCTCATAGCACGGCAACATATGGAATTACATTATTTTGAAACATTTCACTTTAATTCATTTTTGCAAGTGACGCCGCGATTAACCTCTCAAGCATTCTCGAGAAAGTTAATGTCAAAAGTCGTGAAATACCTAAAGCCTGCGTTATTTCAGCTCATTGATCAACAATGCGTTGTGTATAACTTCAAGTGTGACCAGTGCGATGCTGGTTATGTCGGTTACACCCGTGGCCATCTGTTCGTACGCGTTGATGGACATAGAAGCAAGACCTCGTCAGTACGCAATCACTATGATAATAGACATGCAGGCAGGATTCCGGATGACCTTCGCAATTGTTTTAGCGTGTTGAAAAAATGCCACAACAAGTTTGATTGTCTCATTAATGAGATGTTACTCATTAAACAATTACGACCGTGTTTAAATGTACAATCAGACTCAGTTCGCGCTAAAGTCTTTGTCTAACTTATGCAAATTAGAAACTCTGAACTCTTAGTTACTCTTGAAATCGCATATTTAATTAGTTTCCCTTGACAATGGCGCCAAGATGTCGCCGAAACGTCGGATTTATCTATCGTTAGTTTTTGCCTGTATATGTTTATCTAAATCATTGTTGATTATTTTGTTTTCAACCGGCGTAAAATGTCCGTTGCAATTACATTAAAATATGGATAACTTCAAATTCATTTTTCTCTCGGATTGACGTCTTTTCAACCGTATTCAAAATCGTACCATGCTATGAGGTTTTTTGGTAACTTTATTTTGCCTTTATTATTCGAATGTTCAGGGAAACAAACTGTCTTTGTAGGCCTTATAACGGACTGCTTGCACTCAGTGAATTCACAGCTCACTGGTAGTGTTTGCAAAGCTACCATAAATAGCAGTAAGTCTGTTCAAGCATAACCACAAAGATCTCTTTCTGTAAATTTCCTTCGCCTGCAGTTCACATGTGCGATTCATTTCATGTTAACCTTGTAAGCCTAAAGGTCTGTTGAAACTTGACTTGTTTTAGGTTTAGCAAAGGACTGTAATGGTTTAGTGAATATCAATTATTACGTTACGTTTTACTATTGGTTACCTTGTTTTGTTCGCCCCAACATTTGCTGGATTCGTTACGCCATCAAAGAGCATCATTCCTAAGACGGCGAAAACGTAATACACCGCCTGCAAGGAAAAGGGGATGCCTTGCAAGTATTAAAATACCTTGTAACAAGTATCAGCAATTGCTATGTGTGTACTATTAACGGCGTTGGGTCACACAATGTACTCGTAAAATTAGCCTGCGTTTGCTTTCCATTTCCCGGCAAAAAAAAAAATAAAAGAAGGGGGAGGGCGTGGGGGCGAGGTGGGAACGCGTGCTTTTGAAAATGAACGCCTGCTACGCAGACTATCGTAGCTCCACTCACTCACTAGGAACCGATTACAATGAACGCTAACCAATCAGAGCGCAGACCTTGCCTTCACCGCCAATCAGGTAAAAAAACATCAAAATCACGCGATTTAACTCGCCTTATTTTCCTTTGCTTGCCCCGCACCTTTGCCACCAATTACACGACATTCTTTCATGTTCTGATTGGCTAATTGGGGCGGTGATTGGGTAATTTTTCTCCGTAGTAATAAACAGAGAGAAATATGCTTTCATTCATTCGTTAGAAAACATCAAACAAACAGTAGTCCAGCTTACCACAATAATGCCTCCAAAAGGCCGCAAGTGCTTCAGTAACTTCATCAATGTTTCAACAATGAGGGACAGAGACTGGCAAAACAAACAAAAGCCAGAAAGTCGTAAGCATCCGATACAGTGGTTCACACTACCAGAACTGATCTCAGTTTCCATAGCATGATGGGGCCCGGAGTATTTCTGCTACCTCTACTACTACCCACCCAGTTTTTTGTGAAAATGCCTCAACCAAATCCACCTATGACTGCTTAAAGAAGCTGCGTCACAGATTTCACATCTTGAAAAGTTTAGCTTAAATTTTTCAAGTTCGTCGTTTGTAATCCGTGTTAATCTTCTCCATCCTTAACCATCCTTGTTCCTTTATGGTTTATTATTATCTCTTTGCTGTTTTCCTATTGTAGTAAAGTACTATTTTTAGGTTTCCTTCAATTTAAAGGTAATTTTGGACGCGACCAAAATACCGTGACTGAGCTACTTGAAACACTTGGCGGAGAGAGTTAGGTGTGCTTTCCCTAGAACACAACCCAAAGGGTACTGTCTAGGCCCTAACTCAGACTTGGTCTCTTCATCCGGAACCCAGCCCACTGACTTCTAGTCCACCACACTTTTCACCGATAAAAGTAACCGCCTTTGCACAAAACGTGATTTATAAACTGACAGTAGTAATGAAAACACAGGTTGTGAGGTCGTGAAGTAACTGCTCGTTAGGGACGGACCATTAATTTTTTGAGAGGGAGTGGGCTAGGAAATTTCCAAAAAAAAAAAAAATCCTGCCCAACAAAAACAACTAAAAAAAACAACAAAAAACATGCAAGTGCTTTCTACTATTCAGGTCCTGTGTTTGACTATAAAAGGTTCTTGCACAAGCTATTACCCACCAAAATAATTCATGCACAACCGAAAGATGAGAACAAAACTCTATGCCCGACTCACACCCTCACCCCAGTCCGTCCCTTACCTTGAAATTAGGGACAATTCTCAACAGCCTGAAGATAATGAGCATGTTGATTATCCGTATCATGTTATGCAGAGAGAAAAAACTGTCCATATCCTTGAAAGGGGGGTTACTACTTGAGCTGTGAAGAAAACAACAACAAACACATAACCTCAACAGTTTTAAAACTTCAAACCATCAATTCTCATCAGTCAACATTAATTTTCCTTTTCGTTGAGCTGACATTTCTTTTACGGTAACCTCGCAGAAATTATTTGATGGTACATTATAATTATATAATGATTCCCTATCCCCTTCTCGTATCTGCTTGATATGGACTCCAGATTGTTATCACGCATAAGGAGAAATAAACTGTTATTTATGGCAAACTGGCAGCCAATTAAAGGGCACTTTACATACAAACATATTTAATAGAGGGGAATGGTTATGAAGCCCAGCAAACATCAAAGGAGCAAACAAAGATGCCAAGAATTATGTCGGAAGGTCCCCGACCATGCACAATCTTTTGTTTTGCGGTCATACACCATGCTTGAATTACGTAACCAAAACGTTTCCATTGGTTAGTTCCACGGTCAGTGTGTTTTGTGCACGGTCAAGGCCAAAAAAGCGAACAAAAACATACAACAAAGAACTTTGTCGGGTTTCATAACCATTGCCCTCTATTAAGTGTGATACAAACGATCAGAGAACCCAGCGGCCAATCATAGCCTACGTTATGTATTCAGCATTTCGAACTCACTCGGACTGCATGAAACAAGTTTAACTTACTGTGAAAAAGGAAGGCCATACATGCCAACATGGACAATCTCTAGAAGCTGCAAGAAACACAGATATCTCAAGATAACCATGAAGTGAAAGTGATCTCTCCCCTCCTCCTACACCATCGCCCTTCCACTCGAAGAAGAGAGATCTGGTCACGAGAGTTGACCAACCTACACGATTGCTACCTCTTATACGCTAGGTGCCCAAATCTCAGTTGTTGAGTTGAGTTCTATTTTGAATGTTCTCACAAGTTACACACAACTTTTTTGGGCTCACTTGAACCTTGGACGTAATATATCAAACACGAAAGACCTGTCTGACCACATTTCCATACACCGAGGGGAGATTTGAAAATACTACACGTCGCGGAGTATTTTTGACGAACTTCGAGGTGTTTGGAAATGTGGTCAAACACTGTCTTGAGTGTTTGATATGTCTTCTCTACCGAAACTAAACTGAACTAAGGAGAAAACGGAGAAATAAAATCGTAGAAATCTGTATTTATTCAGATTAGATATTCGTCTTGATTTCCTTTGCTTAAACTTGATAAGGGCTTAAAGTTAGAAGTTTGTAAGAGACCATCGGACTAGCTCATATTCCGGCTACTATTAAAAGCAATAACTCCTATCGACCGAGAGAGTGGTTTGATAAACGAAAGATTTCAAGTTGTAGGTCTTGAAAAAGCTGACGGATTCCGATGGAAGATTTATCTGAAGTGCAGAAAACCGAAGGACGCTAAACCGCGGGTTGCCCACTTCGATACCTAGACGCTAAAAAAAAAACAAGCGTGTTACGTGTACGTTTAAAAACTAGTTACACGTTTGTTTTAAAAAGTCAATAAATGTAAAATTACTTCTGGGTCGGAGCCGTCGAAGATAGGAAGAAATCTTTGGCGCGCTCAAATTTTCTTTCCCTCGTGCCTCGAAAAGGACCAGCCTCGAAAAGGCCACGACAAAAATTCTTCAGCAGTATATACTCAAAGAAACATATGCACCATAACCAGCATGCGCTTGATGCAATAAAACTTATAATACATAATATAACTATACATACACACCACTAGTAAAAGTGTTATGATTCCACAGTAGATATTGCCCTGTGGAGAAAAATACTTTCAGTTATTATTAATTTGAAAATCTACTAGGGTTGTAGCACGAATGCCGTTCTCTTATTGGCTGCGCGCATCACTAGCTATTCTGTTGTAGACAGTGAGTGGCCTATCCTAATAACGTGTACTATCATTTGTATTAAGTAGTGTAATTTTAATAACGAGTCGGAGATACTAGCACTTCTGTATTCTATTCAAAAATCCGAGTTTAAATACAGATATTTATGTTTTGTATATGTATGAGTGTGCGATTGTTAACAAAATGGCGGCCGCTTCTTTGCGTTTTCGTAGTGTCTGTGAAGAGGATTTAGATAATTTACCAGTCGGGGCGATTCCAGAGACGACAAAATTATAGATTTATACTAAAACAGTTTAACTTTTCGCTCTCAATCCGCCGATTTTCACTTTAGGGTTGAAAGTAATTCGCATTTGCTTCAATGGTTTTGCATAACTACTGTATGCTACACGATTGGCTTAAAAAACTCGCGCCAATTTTTCATCCAATCAGAAGTAAACCAAAGCCAATCGTGACTCTGTACGGGTCCGCGAATGATCCCAGGACCGCAAATGATCCCGGACGGCAAATGATCCCCAAATTGGACCGCAAATGATCCCGGACCGGAAATGATCCCCATATTGGACCGCAAATGATCCCGATCAAAAAATATGGAATGGCATGGATGGCGGGATGGTGTGGATAGGGAATTGGCGTACGTAAATACCGATGTTTTTATTAAAGCCATCTTATAATTATACTGGCTTACAACTTGCTCTTTTTTTCATACTTTCGCCTAAATTTTGTTGCTAACTACGATGTTGTGAATATCACCACTCAATCATCAAAACACGACTTGGCTTGCATTTCTTTGCAATTCTCAGTAAAATTATGATCAGTGCAACATATCCTCCTTTGTTAAACATTGATATTTCGGTGTTATAGTTAAATCACATTTTATCAACCATTAACACCACTCGTCTAAAGTTTTAAACTAAAATCTAACCATGAAGCAACTATTACAGAAGATGCTGTCACCTGAGTAGACCCACAAGCCTACAACGCTTCATCACTCTGTAAAACACCTAGTGTGTAGCACTGGAAATTTGAACAAATTTATTTTGTAATTTTTTCTTGGTCGTATTTTAGCTTTAATTCATCGGAAATGACTACTTGATTATTCTGAGAAACCAAAATTCCAAGCTATAGTTATGAAGTTCAGCTTCATGACCAAGCAAGGCCAAGGCTTGCACTTCGTTTTGACAATTAGCTGTTTGATAGATGTTTGATACTATCGCCACTGGGATTTCGAGAATGTTTACAAGTATGTGTTTTTCTAAGACTTCTAATTCAATAGATCGTCTTCACGTGACGTGTTTTTATCCTCATCAGGCATAAGAGGCGGTATATTTATATCTGTTTACAATTAGCGTGCTTCGTTCGGACTCCAGAGCATTTTGAATTTCACGGTTATGGAGGTTGCGTGACACAAGGCTACGATCGAGTTTGTTGAAAAATATACACTTATCTCATGATTTTGAGCCTTTTTCAGAAGTTAGAGCATTAGGAAAAGTGCTTATGTAAATGCTTTTTTGTTTAGTACTGATCATCAGTCGCCTAGAAAGCCAAAGTAAGTTCCAGAAGTTTACACTATATTCCGGCCGCCATATTGGTGTACCACGGATGTACATCAACATGGCGTTTTCTTGCTGGGCTCTGTAAATTTCTGGGAAACATTTACGACGAATATCTGAAGTTTGGGGAGACGCACAGGCCTAAAACTTGGAGAAGTGTCTTATTTAGTTATCTTCTATAGCGTACATCACAATTTCTTAGCTTTTTCCATTGTTTGGTTTTCGATTTATTATTTTCTTTTATTGCGTGACAGTGAAAACGATCTGTACTCTTCGAAGAACAACACAGCAGCTGTGGAATATTTTTTTGTAAAATGATAAAACATGTTTTTTAGTTCATAATTCTTGTACATGTTGTCACCTTCCTCTGATATAAATCTGTGCCATTCCTTATTTTTTGATCGGGATCATTTGCGGTCCAATATGGGGATCATTTCCGGTCCGGGATCATTTGCGGTCCAGTTTGGGGGTCATTTGCGGTCCGGGATCATTTGCGGTCCTGGGATCATTCGCGGACCCGTACAACTCTCTCACACACATTTTCCCGCGCTTCGCGTCAGCTTCATGTTTTCACTTCATTGAGTTTTTATTGGTTCACTGGATTGTCTGTGTCAGTTGTGACTGACCAGAGCAATTTCTTTGGTTTTGGTTTTAGGACACTCTATTGAAAACCGCTCTAACATGGGCTAATTACCTACCTTGTACGAGCGATATCTCTGCAAACCAAGAGCCCATAGTTTCATCAACTGATGAGAAATCAAATGCAAAATGAAATAACTAACATAACACTTTCATGAAAATGTGGTACAAGAATAATAAAAGAAGTTTTGAATTAGCGCCGTGCATTAGGAGTTGCCAGGTTGATATACAATGTCATGGAGCTTCAACAACAGAACAGACTCAAAAAGGGGCTCTGACTTCCTAATCAGCAATTGCAACCTCTGAGATAAGACCCTGAACGATGAAAGATCTTAGCGCAGCGATACACCACGACGACGGCAATATTGTACTAAAACTGAAAAACTAGCTTTGAAACAAATCGTAAGTAAGAGTAAAACAGAGTGCTTTACTGCTGCAGAGCAATATTTCTGTTTCCTCTATGGCTTAAGAGGTATGAATAGTTTATTTTGCAAGTCTTATGCATACCTTTTAGCTAGAAATTTAACAACCATTGGCTTATCGTTAGGCTGGTCTTTTTATGTACAATATTCTTACCTGTTCCAGAAGGTAATATAACACGAAAAAGAAGTTTGCAGCCTGCAATAAAAAACACACAAGGACGGAAAGACTATAAGTGAACACATCGGAGAATCATTAATCATTTCTCTTGGACCATTAACTATTCTCCGGCTATATTTCTGTTGCAAAAAAGTAGCCAAGAACGTAACATAGCGTGAGAGTAAATAGTCTATCTTCTGTAAGTAATGCATGTGTGGTAGATGAGGCATTTATGTTAGTGATGTGGTTATAAATATGCAAGTTTATTTTAAACACATTTGAGGTTTGGCTATGCAAGTGCTATGCGTATCTATTTAGTATGCAAAAATAAAATGACTTTTCAAAACTTCCCTTTCCTCTGGGATTTTCAGAGGAAAAGAAAACAACAGTACAACGATATCTGTATCACTTGCATCAAATACAAAGCACCCGCTTCTCTGTTTCACTCAAACTCCACACATAACAGTTCAGGGGAAAGCTGACAATAATGGTGCGCTGTTGTAGAACAGTACTTGAGAAACGGCCACAACCCACACGACCATGGCGACGACAGACATGTACCCGCAGAATCTCGAAAACTTGAAGAACGTGTGACTCATGTTTTAGCTCGGGTTTCTTGGAAACTCCCTTTACTGGGCCTTTCAATAACATGCGGACTCTAAAATTCAAAGTTCAACCGACAAATGCGTTTTT
The DNA here is from genome assembly GCF_042242905.1 of Orbicella faveolata. Classification (NCBI taxonomy): domain Eukaryota; kingdom Metazoa; phylum Cnidaria; class Anthozoa; order Scleractinia; family Merulinidae; genus Orbicella; species Orbicella faveolata. Next base: position 22,979,510 of record NW_028301536.1, on the reverse strand, counting down.
CGCTACTGTCAATCAAGTGTTTGGCGTCTCCTCCCAGCTTCCGACTGCTTCCGAGCACTGTTTCGTTGTCTGAACTATGCTCAAGAATAGATTACCGCGCGCTCGGCAGTAGTCGGAAGCTGGGAGGAGCCACCGAGCATTTGATTGACGGTAGCGAAAAAACGCATTTGTCGGCTGAGCTTTGAATTTTAGAGTCCGCATGCTATTGAAAGGCGCAGTAAGTAAAAATTCAAACACAAAACAGGTAATTCAGGTTTTCTCTGTGTGATAACAAATGAATCATAACACAGACGTTACTCACCGCTAGATCAGAGTTGTTTTTCTTCAATATTTTGTCGTATTCGTAGTCTAGTAGGACCTGGAAAACACATAAAACAACTTAGGACTCGAATAGGAACTGTAGCTTGTAGCTAGTACCTATCTGTAAGCAAGCAATGCTGGCGAATGCTGCTTTCTGAAAGCAAAATAAACATCTGAGGTTTTTCAAACACTCCAACTCCCCTTTGCAATACTCAACCAAAAAATGATTTTGCAAACATTGATACTGGAAGGTGTGCTGGCCCCTTGATTATTGCGATCATTTATGGATCAAGAGGACTGAGTTCCAGTGAATTAACCGCCGGGTCCTTGTGCTCCGTTTTAGACAAGGCGCTCTACTATTTAAGTGCCTCTCTCTCTCTCTCTCTCTCTCTCTCTCTATCCAGGAGTATACCGGCTATGGGGAGTGGCAGAACCTAACTGGATGGAAGGGGGAAGCCACGACGTTCTACCACCATCTGCAGGGGGATAACAACACTTCTGACAATACTAGGGACTTCTAACTCAGTCCATTGAAGTTGAACGCCTTGAAGTTACCTTGCCTACATATTGCAAAGAAACAAACTACTTACAGACACAAGGAGGACGTTTACCGCAGCAACAAAATCACCAGCGTAGTCGAAACACTTGTTAGAAACAAGGATTTGAATCTTTCTGAGCAATGGATGCTGTACATAGCTCATTGCCGGCCTGTGCCGAGACCTGGTGCCTCTGCCATCAAGTACCTCAAACAAGTCTTGAAACTGCTTGGCGGTGAGGTGGTCCGACGGATTCTGAGCTAAACGCTGAAAGGTAGGAAGAGCAATTTGGCTAGATACCAAGTCGTTTGGATCGATAACAAGCAGTAACGGCTGGAAAGCAAGCATCAAAACAGGATAGGATAGGAGTAACAAAGAATTTTTTTTCAATTCCTTACTCCGAGAGTATTAACTCTTTTAGCGAGCGAGAGAAACAGGTCGCTTACCTCAAATACGTTTTGCCCAGATCTTTTGCCAATGTTTGCATTTTCTATGGCTCTCTTAGCATCCGCGCTGCTGATATTTCCTCTGTGAAGAAAATAATTGTCGATTTTAATAACCCACTGAATTACGTTCAACTACTTTAAACATGAGTAACATGATGGTGAATCCGATTAAAATTCAAGTTAATGTTAAAATGTGTATGCGCCATTCATCAAATTTGCCTACGTCAGGATTTATTTAACCGCGTTTCATACATCGATCACATAAAATACATATGTCATGTGACCTGCAGATTACGGTACATCTGCAAAATTGCTCAACTAGCGCGCGATATTCTATGCTTCAGTCCACGACTGGAGTGATAAAAGAAATTCCATTTCGCCAAAACAAAAAAGATCCAAACAAGCTCTAGAAGAGGATCTGTTTACTTACAAAGGCACGTCGCTATCCGGATCCTGAATTTGAAGTAAAACTTCAAACGCCGCTCTGATACCAACCCTTCTGCGGAAGAGACTTGCTTGAAGTGAACTCTAGAGGAACGTTCAATAAAAAAACCCTCAGATTTCTGCCAGGAAACTGCCAAACAGGCAGCTACCAGAAAACTGATCTGTTCATTAAGCAGAACCTCTCCGCTGGACTGCAATGTATGTGAAGTAAATACGTTGAAATAACTCATATCCTTAATAACTTCCCTTTCCTAGTGCGAAGCAATAGAATGGAGACAATGGAAAGTCACAGGAAAACATTCACAGCAGAGCAGACTTACAGTCAGGTATCCTCTGAACTGGTTGTAGATAACAGCCGTCAACATATTTAAGAAGAAGTAAAGACCTGTATCAAAGCAAACAGAGAGTCACAGGTTCACGAACTTCACGGTGCTGTACATTATACTGTAGGTGGGTAGTACTGAGGGACTGAATGTGGTGGCTGAGATGGCAGGGAGCAGGGATGGCGCAGTGGTTAGAGTGCTCGCCTCCCACCAGTATGGCCCCGGATCGAATTCTGGACCTGGCGTCATAAGTGGGTTGAGTTTGTAGTTGGTTCACGCCTTGCTCCGAGTTTTTCTTCTGGTTCTCGGGTGTTCCTCCCTCCTCAAAAATCAACACTTCTGAATTCCAATAGACCTTTCCCGCATTCCAACAAACAATAGTGCCGAGTCGAGGTCAGGGTGGACAAAAATACAGCAAAAGTATGAAAATGTGCACCCCAACCTCGCTCAGGTGCTATTGTTCGAACGCACTGAAGTGGAATGCGGGAAAGGTCTATTCGTTCTGGAAACATTGGATAAAGAGCCTCGCTGTGTGCCACTACAAATTTTTCTTTATTTATTAGTATTATTTACTATTTATTTAATATTAAAATATTATCTGTCAGCTGTTTTATAACAGAGCTCAGTCGCGGTTTTTTAAAGTTACTTTGGCCATGCACAAGAGTACCTTTTCAGTGGAGGAAACCTGAAAATAATAGTTTATTAACATAGAAAAACACCAAAGAGGTAATAATAAACCATAAGTGAACAAGGATGGTTTAGGATGGAGAGGATTGACACGGATTGCAAACGACGAGCTTGAAAAATTTTGGCTAAACTTTTCAAGATGCGAAAATCGTGACGCAGCTCAGATCTGCAAAATTTATTGATAGCTGAGAAATCGCAGAAAATATGACTGATAACTGAAATTCCAATTCCCCCATCCAGACCATATGTGCTTGTTTTAAAGACAATAACTGTATCGAAACAAATTGAAAGCAGCTTTTTCATAAAAGTACTTACCAATCACAGTAAATGTAATGAAGAAAATCGCGTAATATCTGTTTTTCATGTACGCGGGCATCATCACTGATTAGAAACAATAAAATAGACAAATGATGGAAAACAACTGATTGTGTCAAAATGACAGCTAACAATATTACTCTGGTGCAAGTTCATTATTATAATCCTTCCTTTAGTCAAAATAGAATGATATTACAGGGTCCGTAACCACGCCTCTTGTGGCAAACACCAGTCAAATGTAGCCGGTGAAGAGCGCGGGAAACGTGCAATGAATGACGAAAAACGGGGGAAGAAAGCGTGCCACAAATCACATGTGACTTTAGCTTAAGGGCTGATTGGCTGGAGAAAGGAAAGATTCAATTTGCTGACTGACAGGCACATTGCAAGAGATTTGACCACACCCAAAATAACTCAAGACCCTTTGTCCCTCATTTCTGAGTTTTACCAACTAGAACATTGACTTTAAAGCTGATTACAGTCTTGAAGAACAATATGATTGTTGAATCATATTGTGTCCGCCTCAACTGTGCGGCATCTGATGACAATTTTATTCATATTTGATTGTTTTATGACGTGTAAATATTATAAATATAGATCAGGTTCTTATAAGGTCACTAGTTTTTAATTTTTACTAATTACATTGTTATTACGTCTTTTTTTATATTATACACAACCCCACAAGCTTTTAGCTTTAAAACTTGTCGTGTTAAAATAAAGGCACTCTAGTCTAGTCTAGTCTAGTCTTAAATCATCAAGTGGTCTGAATGTTCTTTTAATGTCTTCTTGACTGTTCCTTGCTCTTGCAGACACAAGGAATTTAACTGGTTACCAAAGGAAGTCAACAAAACTTCTTACCATCTGGATTGTTAGCTGTAGTCAGCAGTACAAGAAGACTTCTCAGAGAATCTTCCAGCCTTGAAAAATATTTGTACCCCTCACATGCGGCACCACTTGCTGAGTTGTTATTGTTCGAGTTACACTGGTGGCTCTGAAAATTAACACAAAAATTATGTGTTAGCAAACAATTCCTGGTTGCTTGGCGTAGTGGCCTCATGGTTAGTGTGTTTGACTCGAAATCAAGAAGTCCGGGGTCAAGCCCTGGTTGGGGTCATTGATTTATGTTCCTGGGTAAAGACACTTTACTCTCACAGTGACTCTCTCCACCCAGGTGTATAAATGGGTACTGCCAAAATCCAATGCTGCGATGGACAAGCAACCCATCCAGGGGCAGGGTCCGAAATTAACCTTTTTCGGCAGGTGCCAACTGGCGACTGAAATTTTTTTTTCAGTCGCCATATGGAAAAATGTGGTCGCCAAAAAGTGTGAATAAAATTTTTCCTTCACAGCGAAACACAAACCAAAATTTTTGGTCGCCACGGGCTTGCCGGCAAAATATTTGCAATCAATGTAATCAGGAATCAAACCAGTGCTGAAATCATCTTTTGACCACTTTGACAGATCTACATTTCCACCTTTTGATGCCCAGAGAGTATCTAAATCTTCATCTAATTTCTTCGCGGATGTTCCGTCTCCACTTTGTAATAAATTACGGAAAAATTTCAGAACATTTTTGGACACCACATCGCCTGGATAAATATTCATGGCAAAAGAATGCATGGGGCCTCTTGCGCCTGCAATACATATGTTATGGGAAACTGCTGAAAAAACACAGCGGCGAAGCTTCGCACTGATCATAGCTGTAAAACGTTGTGGTAGATTTAATATATAGATTTAGGCCAGCCTAAAAGCGTAGTTCCTGGGCCAGGTTGTTCAAAGCCTGATTAAGCTAACCCAGAAAAAGGTAGAATTTTGATTTGAGTTTTGAAACTTTGCAGTGAGTCTTTCTGTATATTGTTTGGCCTTCTGTTTTGAGTTTTAAATATCACCATATACACTAAAAAGAACAGCAAAAATCATTTGTATAGAAGAAAAAGTTATAATTTGGTTAAATTTTAATCCTGGGTTTGCGTTAACCGGCTTCCGAACAATCCTGCCCTGTTTCCAACAAGTTAACCTAATATGAGCCCGCGATCCAATCGATAACCAGCACTTGGTCAGCGGTCAACTTCAAAAAACATGTGACCTTGAGGAACTGTAAACTTGAGCCCGTGATATGGTCACATGATACTGGTCAGCAGATACCTTGTTTTGACAGAATGATGCCAATTGATCATAACATGGATATCCAATATCAAGGAAGTACACGGTAAACCAAGGCTGCATGTCTCTGACAACCTATTATTTGGAGTATGGCCACCATGTTGGGTCACTCCGCCACCGTCATCATCGTGCGCACGCGCCCACGAGCAATACCGCTAGCCATGATAACCATGAGAAAATCAACTCATGGGTTTCCTTTTCTTTCCTATATGAGTATGGGGCTCCACTTGGTGGCCCTTTGGGCCGCAGAGCTCCGCTATAATAACAGGAAAATCGGTTTTATACTTCAAAAGCAGCGGAAAGGTAACAAGTAAAAAGGAAGTGACCAATTGGCGGGTTGCTTTGAATTTTATTTTAATCAATTTGGTTGAAAATCAAAGTTGTAAAATTCTGGTTGCCAGTGCAAAAGTTTTAGTCACATTGGCAACCAGGAAAGCGCAATTTCGAACCCTGAGGCGGGTGGTAGAAATACTCCTAGTCACTTCAAGTTGCAGAAACCGGAGATACGTGCCTTCTTGCCAGGCCACTTGGTTTGTATGCAGACTCTACCTTTCCCAATGCCTCTTTAATGAAAAGGTTGCCCAATAGGATCACATGTTTGTTAACAGAGGCCAATAAATGGAAATTTTCACCCAATTTAGTTTCTTTAAAATGAATTTTTCTCCGAAATCTAAAAATTTAAGTCTTGAAATATTTGCCTCTTCATTTTTTGGGAAAGAACTTTGATCAAAGATATATAACAGAAACGTACCATACAAAATCTCCTAGTAATGTAACTATTTACTACTTGATTTTATTAATGATTTTTAATAATGTACATGTAAAGTACCTTACCGCAAGGGTGCTGTTATGTCTTGATGCCTTCAAATATAAAAATAATTCATGAAAGAGAAAAGCAGGACATAAATACAATTAGAAATGCAACGAAAGCTGTTGCTTTGATCCAGGATGCTTGACTACAACCACTTGCAAAATTTTTGAGTCAATTGGCTGTTGAAATGCGTTTTATACAAACAGAGCAATAGATGAGCACTATGTTATCTCCATTGTTTGACGTTGTTTCATAAAAGAAATCAAGGTACATGTTAGACCATGAGAAATCAAAGGGGGATGGGAGAGCGTAAACATTTAATGTTTTCAGTCAAAACTTCAGAATATTGTAAAACTGCACAAGTGTCGAGTCTGCAACATATTTGTATTTGAGCTCCAGTTGTGATACTGTTGGTAACTAAAGGATAAATGTCATGAGAGGTGCAAGTAAAACTTGAAAAGAACAGCAGTTCCAGAATTATTCAATTATAGCATGCCACTACAGCTGCCTCTCACTGAGGCATTCAAAGGCCAGGAACAATGAAGAGTAGCTATGTTTGCAGTCCTAATGTAAAAATAATGTCAACAAAAGGAGAATTTTCTTCCTTTGTTCCTGATTTATAGCAATAATTCCTTGAACAAAGAAAACAACCATATGAATCACATGTCTAGTATGAAATCATTTGGGCCTAACATTCAATGTAAGCTGCCACAATTACATTTGTTAGGCTCACCTGTGGGAAAAACAGCATGCCACACATTGTAAAGAACCACAAGTGAAGCAGAAGAAGAAACAGCACACTGGAAAGGGATGAATTATACAGTTGCATGTAGCTACTGACCAATCAGTCACAACATATCACAGACATGCATACCATGCTAGTAGTCAACAGATATGCACAGTAAGCAGGGGGTTACAGCTGCACATGATTTTGCGCAGGCGTATAAAAAGTTCCTAGGTCTGCCTATGCGTGCAAAGTGAAAGCATCACATTGCTTTCTCCAGAGTGTTTTCACGTGGTGTTGCAACAGCCATATTCATGTCCCAAAACAATGAAACGATAGCCATGTTGTTGTCCCAAACCCAATACTATAGGAGCTGAACTCTTTTCTTATGTAAGCACTTTCTCTGGTTTCAATAAATTTGCATGGCTGCTGGCCATGCCAGTGAAAACGCTCCATGTCTGGCCAGGTGAATGGCATGCACGACATCCATATACATGTAATACCAGATAATAATAATTATACCAGTTGATATTAATATTAAAATTCTAACTTGGCTTCACAGTTTGGGGGAAAAATAGTAGAAAAACTATTAAATATCATTAAACCCTGAATCTCAACGTGATTTAGCATTTTAATACATTGAGATAGACCTATAATACATGTATCACTGGAGTGAACAAATCAATGATCATTACGTTCAAAGTGAATTTTGAAGTTAAAAGATGTCAAAATTAATTTGTTTTGAGACACTTGTTACACCTGCTTCATCACCTTACACTAATATAAAAAATTGGTATTTTTGAGGCTTGTAGTTTTAAAATTTTAAAATGTTTAATTTATGCCAGCTTCCAACTGTTTATATACATACTGTAGTACAGTACCGCTCAAAAGTAAGTTACCACCGTCTCGCGAGACGCGTCTCGTTTCTCGCGAGACTCGTCTCGAGAGAAACGAGATGAGTCTCGAGAGAAACGAGACGAGTCTCGTTTCTCGCGAGTGCACTGGAAGTACCAATGCTACGCATTCGTCGGTATTCGAAACCTGTTTTGTTAATAAGACGTCTGTATCGTATCGTATCGATTAGCGCGGTAGACACGATTTTCATTCTCATCAGCAATGCGTGTGCACCATGTGTTTATTATAAATTCTCAAGCGTCCAGTATTGTTTCATATACATCGGCCAAACCTTTTTTTATTCCAGCCAGACTTGCTTAACGTTTAGTTTTTGTAAATACATGCACGATAAAAGTTGAAGGTATGTGAATCGTCGGCAAGTTAGTCACTCGTGTTTACAAATATGTTTTACAGTTGTATTAATTCTCTTGTTTGTATAGATATTAAAAAAAAAGTTTGTTCGCAACCCTAAACGTGATTCATACAGATGATAATCAAAATGTAGTGTTCATGAAACAACATGTGGAGTTTTGTCACCCGACCTACGTGTTGGAAGTTAAAGCAGCGATCGCGATCACTAAGTCAACACAGCAGCGCCGCCTATGTTTTTCCAACTATCGCTCCCAACTGATTTGTCGGGAAACTTGACGAACTTTTTATCCAAAGATTGCGAACATACGAAACGACGCTAAGTGTTCCGTCGAATAATTTAATATTCAAACTTGCGAACACACGCTTTGCACATACATGTAAGCCTCGAACTTTTTATTCAAAAGTTGCGAGCACGCCACGCTTTGATCATACTTCACTTCACGTTACATTCGAATAACTAATTTATTCAAACTTGTGAACGCTCGCTTTGCACATGAAATCCGACTTGACTAACTTTTTATTCATACTTGTGTACGCTTGAGAACACACGCTTTGTAAACATAAGGAATCTCGACTACCTTTTGAACACACACTTTAATCACTGAGCCTCGACCAACTTTTTATCCATATTTATGTTCACACGCTTTTTGCCACATCAAACCTCTAACATTTTATTCAAACTTGTGAACACATGCGACACCACACTTTGATCATGAAACTTCAACTAGCATTTTATTCAAACTTGTAAACATGCGACACCACGCTTTGATCATGAAACCTCGCTTACCATTTTATTCAAACTTGTGAACATGCTAAACCACGCTTTGAACATGAAACCTCGATTGCCATTTTATTCATACTCGTGAACATGTTAAACCACGCTTTGATCATGAAACCTCGACTAACTTTTTGTTCATACTCGTAAAAATGCTAAACCACATTTTGATCATGAAACCTCGACTAACTTTTTATTCATACTCGTAAACATGCTAAACCACGCTTGGGCTCTTAATTAATTCATATGTTTGAGTGCGCTAAAATCCGCTTTCTTAGATTGAACCCTAACGGCCAGTTTGTGCGAAACAGTCCAGTTTGTGAAAAAATGAATTCATCAGTCTTAAAATCGGAGATTCTCACGTGTTCAAGTTCATATAAGAAAGATTGAGAGATAACAACATAGTTTCGTGGATTTGAGCGCGCTCAAGTACAGTATTGCCGTTCGAAGAGAAAAGTTTCCGTTGTCATGAATGTAATTTAGAAAAGATCACGACTCTTAGGCCCAGTTCAGACGTCGTGCTTCTGCCGTGTCGAACTAAATTCAGGAATTAAGTTCGACAAAAGCACGCGGCAAAAGCACGGCGTCTGAAGCAAACTTTTGAATTAAGTTCGGCAAGCAATTAAGTTCGACAAGCTCTGCCGTGCTACACGACTCTGGCACGGCAGCGATTCAAACGTCGTGCTTCTGTCGCGCCAAACTAAATTCATAAATTATGTCAATGTGTTTTGGCGAGATTTCGTTCCCTCGGGGAGTTAGGAGGAGAATTGTTACGAGGCTTCAGTAAACCCTGGATTTGATTCGACTCTGGCACGACGTCTGAATCAGAGTTGATTTCCTGCCGTGCTACAGTCGAACCAAATTGCAATTTAGTTCGGCACGGCAGAAGCACGACGTCTCAACTGGGCCTTAGACTAGCTGGCCAATGTTAATAATAGTTATGTGCAAATGTGGCAATAAAAGTGCGTTTCAGTGTTCAGAAGTCGGATCAGGTATCTTATGGCAAGCCTAGACCGCTGTATCGACCGATATATAAAATGTTTATTCACACACCGCTCGAGATCTTCGTTGTCGAGCAACAAAAATTCTATCTGTTAAAGAGAGTGTATTGTGCCATTGGAAAAAAACGATTTATATCAAACAGAACCGGCGATGTTTTTGCCGCGACGCTCGCAAAACAAACTTCATTTGCGTATTAAATCGACTGCCGCTAGACAGAACTTTCCCTTGCAAAAACATTGAGTTACTGTAAACGTCGCATCACATAAACATTATTAGAAACTCCTGTCTTCAAAGATGTAGTATTTTGCCGTTTGAATAAACGATTTATGCCAAATAGAACTGGAAATATACTTTTAGTGTTTGCCTTGACGTTTCGGAGAACAATAAAAGTTCGTTATGTTGTCGACTTGTCGACGCGTGCCGCTAGACAAAACTCGCGCTGGCAGAAAAATTTAAAACTACATGTAATGTAAACGGCGCATCTCAGAAACTTTGATAAAAACTCCTGTCTTCAAAGATATCGTATTTCAGCGTTTGAATGAACGATTTATGCCAAATAGAACCGGAGATATCATTTTTTCAACAATTTCCGTGACGCTTTCATGACTCTCATTCACAATTGACTCGCTGGCGAATGGCGAAAGCCGGAACGTTTTTCTCCTACTGTACGCAAAATTAAATGTTTATTTGAGTTAGCGGTTATTGCAGAGCGAGCAAATGTAGGTAACTGAATCATTCAGGGTGAGCAAGATTCGCAAAATCAACTCTTTGCCCCCGTGATCGCACGAATTGAAACGCATGTAACTCTACTTGTAGTTACGTTCGATGTTCGATATTACCTTTATTCGATATGAATCGAGCAAATGATCGATGCATATTTTATGTTGGACGGTCCCATCGATTTGACAACGAACTGCAGAGCGGCAATCGTTACCCGTAACCGGTTTCTTACGCGTAATATACGCCATACTAAACGCTTCAGTGATTCTCGAGAGAAACGAGACGCAGCTCGCGAGAAACGAGAAACGTCTCGAGAGAAACGAGACTCGTCTCGCGAGAAACGAGACGAGAGGTGGTAACTTACTTTTGAGCGGTACTGTAGCATTTAAGTAGGGCATTTGAAATGTGTTTTAATTTTAAACTAACATTACTAACAATAATTGAAATAATGAAAAGCAACTTGGGGAGCATAGATTGCATAATAAAACATGTGAAGTACATTGTATGTGCTTAAGTTACAGTACCTGAGGATTTCTGGGACAGTTCTCTTGATTGCACGCAGCTGCAAGAGAATTTACATTTAGGGCATCAAAATAACAAAATATGCTGTTAAAAAAGTAAAAAATTATACAAAAAAGTGAGAAATTCAAATTACTAAATTGTTAAAATTGAAAAGTTGCACTCACCAACTTTTTCATTAAAGAGGAGTTTTGTAACAAGAAGAATGGTCTAAGAAGTCGATGAATTCTAACATGCTGTAGAATGAAACACAAGAAAAATGTGAAACAAAGTCCCTGTAACAAGTCCTTAGAAAATGCCCCTTTTCTGTGTACCACTAGAGTAGTTTTTGTCAAAATTTTATTAAGAAAAATTGACTACATGTACTTGTACTCAGGACTGAACATATTTGCATCTTTCTGCTTCTGTATTGGTTATACTGTATGTCCAGATTGTTTAACACTAACTATTAGACCAGCATGTCTCCACCACAAAAATATTATTAAATATGGAACGTACAATTTAAGTAGCACAGCCCAGTCAAAACTTTGCAGTTAATTCTTCTGAAACATGCAGTACATAAGTCAACGGTTTATTAAAAGTGATATTTAATACCTGGTTACATCCTGAACTGAGAGTGACAAACACATCTATAAAAGAAATTATAAGAACCACACAATATGACAAGAGCCATCTGTTCTTGATAACCTGCTGTCTTCCTAGCACATGACTCTGATAAACAGAAATGAATCAAAATAAGTACTACAGTATCAATAGAAGGAAACTGCCTACACCAGCCTGCAAAGAAGTTTTTAGTCCAATGGCCTGAGGATAGTGTAATTTGTAGTCAGACTAGTGGCTTCCTTCTTTCATTTGCCTGCTGGTGGGCAGGTGAAGTTGCTTAGGAAAATTTCCATCACAGATAAAATTTATATTTCAGAAGTACTGTACATAAGAGATGAAATTTTGGGGGCTAATGACAATGATTTTTAGGCTGCTAGTTACAGCTTGTTTAAAGGGCAAACTTGAAAATAGGTCTTTTTTGCACCCTGCTACATGCACACCAAAATGAACATGTAGCACCTCAAATACTGAGAGATGCCAACAGATATTGTGGCTTATGTCCAATAACTTGATACGTACACATGTTATCTGTATATGAATAGATGTTCTTAAATGTGTGTAGATGCCAGACTTTAAAAAGATTGAACTGAATGACTGCATCAAATGTAATTAATTCCATCACCTGATCATTTAACAATGTATCAAATGATACATTTTATTACTTTAATTAGGAAAATTTGTATGTTAATTACATGTACATTGAGGTCTAAAGTTACATGTACCTTGACAACCAAGTCACAAACAAAGCAAATAAGGAAGATGACCTCTAAGCTTTCTGTGACTCCACATGGAGGATCAGGTCTTGGGCCACGAAACCGTGGATCAGAAGAGAGCCTTAAAAGGGGATAAGACAGGTATAAGAGCTAGTAGAGTACATTGTACAATGTAGATTGAAGTTATTTAAAATGATATGTATTTATGTAAATTTTCCTTGTAAAAACTAGCTAGAATGCACTTGACAACTGGTTTAATGTGGTGGCAAGGTACTCAGAAGTGTCTGTAACAAGATCATAAGCCATGTGCAAGTTATAAAAATAATGAATAATAATTATAGTGAACATATAATGGAGTGTTGTTAGTCTGGCTCACTTGACTGAGTTTCAGACAAAGTATGTAAAAATGTACCTTACTGTTTTTGATTCCACAATTGAAATGCTCATTGTAGGTAAGCAAATTTAATTATTTCTGCATTAGATATTAACTGCAGGATTTAAATTAATTGAGAAATGGCAACCAAACTTAGCAGGGAGAACTATGTTTGCCTGAAAACTAAGCAAAGAGAACTCTTACTTGACACAATCATGAAGTGATGAGCAAAATACACTCAGACACACGAAAAAGACACACGGAAGTTTTTACAAGATAAGTAAGCCATAAATTATTAAATTATTTCAGAGAGCCTGTTGTTCTGAATCTAGATAAATTATCCCACTAATCTACAGTTCTGTTAACTTCTTAGCCTCCAATGTGATCATTTCTTACCATAATATAGCTCTAGGAAGATACTTACGTTAAAGATGAAGGCTTTTCAACAAATGCCAACATCAGATAGAGAAAGATGACGAAGGTGTATCCCCTAAAAATTACATATTAAATTTATAATCAATTACAAATTACATGTAGCATGGATATGGCGATAATCAAACATTAGCACCATCAGTACCAAAAATATTTTTTTTAACTACCAAACATGTGACACACAAGGTATAGATGGATAAGGGTGAAATTTCAAGAGTTATCTTGTGAACCAAAAGTTTCTCAAGGTTCCTAGTCTTGAAGTGGAAAATAACTTAACTGCCCTCCTGGTTATGTGCCTGTCTATTCAAACCTGAAAACTGAATTATTTTAGTACCATTCCAAAAAACAACTTCAGAGGCACATATTAAGCTAAAAGTACATGTTGTATCTTTCATTTCATTCATAGGCCAACTGACTGCACTGACTGCCAAGCACTCTGGTACTGGAACCCACAAGTTAAAGAAAGAGAGGGAGACCCATACGCCTACAGGCACCTTCAGACTTGAGGAGTGCAGTGACCTTATTGCCCGAAAAAAAAATTAAACAATGCCCGAAAGCATGAGTGTTGTTCAAACACACTCAAATCGCAGTAAAAACAAAAATGTTCCCAATTCTCACATGTAATGAAACTGTTATCATTCCAAAAATAGTTGTTTTGAAACCTTGCATACTCTATTTACCTTGGTCGACAGCCTAGTAAAATCACAGACATATAAAAAAAACAGTTAATTTTTCCTCATTCGAAAAGAGCCATTGAAAATGGCTCCTTTCAGAGCCACTACAAAAAGTCTTGGTCTTTGTTTGCTTTGATCCTTTTGTCATTGTTTTGTTGATGGAAATAATACCCATCTCGTGGATTTCCAAAATACACATACACAATACACAAAACAGAATACCTGGATCCTTATATCATTTGACCTTAACTCCGTTTTGACAAGGCAAATGTCAGAGAAGTAGCCTAAAAGCCTGGCCAAGACAACCTTTTAGAGGGTTTTCTCCAGGTTACTTTGCCCAATCATCAGCGTTTTGCCCAAAAAATTTCAAAAATTTCTTAAACTATGGGGGGTGCACCACCTGGCCCATATACCTATGGGGAGACCACGTAACAGCTAGAGAAGGGATAAAGAAAATCGCATATCCAGTTGATTATGGCCACTCCTGAATGCAGATGGAATACCTGGCCAGGGACAGATGAAATTGGATTGTCAGTGGCCTAATATGCTTCAAAATGGAGTAAAAAGACTAATCAGATCAGATCAATAGCTGTCATTAACATTGTCATACATGTATAGCTTACAATAATAGCCACTTTTCATGATTTGTGTAGTTCCAGAAAATATCCATACCTCCCCCACAGAAGGGATTTTTTCTAAGAACCCCTCCTCCCACCCCTCTAGAAATTCCAATAAAGCTTTACACATTTCTTTAAATTTTTTGGTCTTACAGAACCTCCCACCCCCCAGGAAATTCCAATCCCTTCTGTGGGGGGAGTATGGATATTTTCTAGATCTGCACATTGTCACACGCAGTGACATTTCTAAATTTTGATACACACAGAATCAATATTATTTAAACCATTACAAAATTGAAGGCTTTTAAAAATTGAGGTCTCACGCTCTCACTGCAGACTGTGATGCAGATGGAATGCTTTTAAGTGTCCAGAGTACATGCAAACTACACATTCATGTAGGTGTAATCTAAATATGCTGAGCTTACCATCTGACGGGCTTGCTGTAGTACCATCTGTACATCCATAGTGACTTACTGTCTACTTTATGATGGATTGACCTGTACTATAAGGTGAAGAGGAAAACAGGGTCATACAAATTGAATCTTACAAATGAGAACACCAGCACTTGGTAATGGAGACCTACACTGGAAAATACATGTATTTCACTCAGAGTAAAGTCATATGGGTTGGGCAAGGCCACCTAATGGTTCACTGCATTGGATCCTGGATCAAGCATTTCAGGAGTCGGTAAACTAAGAACAAGAGCATAATAACATCTAGCCCATTCTACAAAGCCACATAAAACAGGCAAAATAATATTTTTATTATCATAAATTATATTATAGCTTGAGTTTGTTGTCAACAAGCTGTAAATATGTTATTGGTGAATACCAAATTTTGTGCACACAAATAACATTACGTAGGGCTAAATTGCTTTTCAAATCCACAGCAGCTGGTGTTACATAAATGCCATCTTACAGAACTATTTTCTTGGAAGTGATGATGATGGTGGTCACATGGTCACACAATTATACATCAAAGAACTGTTTCAAACAGATTACCTGTGCTGCATCTTCTATAAAGACAGCTGCCTGAATGATTGCATGTTCCGATGTATCTGTCAAGGATAGGGAATGAAGTGTCACTCAAGTGTCACTTAAGACTAACTGTACTAAATCTTTGGCCTACAACGTCTCGATTCCTTTTTTACTGACCAGACTTGCAATGCTCCACAATCGCTACTAATATGTTAGCCCTTGGTCAGGTTAATATTCCCCAGTACAGCCCTGATGCTCAGTTAGTAAGAGGTTATTATCCATGAGGTATGAAGTGCTGGCCAACAACCATTACCACTTCCCCCTTAAGCTTACTTTTTGAAGAAGGTAGTTATGGTAAGAACAATCAAGGGTTTTTATCATTTAGCTCCATTTACCCAAAATTTTAGTCATCTAGAACATAAATAGTAATGTTATCCCAGCTTCATTGACTGGAATATTTCCAATCTGAAAATTATTGGAACTTTTTGAGGCACTGTAAACTGTTCCTTATAAGCCCCACCGCTTAGAAGTCCCCCACCACCCGGGTATAGGCCCATCTCCCGGTCACTTGCCACGTCCAAATATGTTCCTTATGGCATTTGGTTACTGAACTGTGTAGATTCAAGCTGTAGATTTAACCAGAGTTCATACTTTTCTAGATTTCGAGAAAACTGAGGGTTTTTTTTTCTGAGTTGTCAAATATAAAACTGCTCGAGCAACACGCGAGTGACTGTACTCTCATTCTGGGGGTGTTCTAAGAACGTTCTTAAAAATTGGGTTAATCTCAACCTCAACGTTCTTGTTTGAAAGGTTCTTACAATAAAGAAGGTAATCTTAAGCACGGGTTTCTTGAATCCATTACTTACAAGCGAGCAGTTTTATCAAAACTCGGCTGAGTATCTTGCCCTTCCAGATCTTCCGAGACTTACGCTTTCTAAACAACTGTCTTAGATCTATTAAATTGCTTCTCAATATAATTTCGTCACATTGCTGGATTCAAACTCACGAAAACAAGCCAGATATCTTACCTTCGTTATCATTCACGAGGTTTTCAACTAAGTGTACCTCCATTTGTTCCATTACAGGTCATCACACAATCGAATACAGTTCACTAACATTGAGGGAGAAAGCAAAACAAATGGGAATTCATGGGTAATGCTGCTGTCCATTCGCGGTTCGTGGGAAGTAGACTGGGCTCCGATTCGGACGGAATGGCCCGCGAGTCCGTGGGCGGGCGTGCAGTCTGATTTCGAGTTTTCCAAGAACTCGGTGCTAGAACCCCGTTGATACGTTCACCTTGCTGTTACGACCACTTTGTTCTTGTGCGAGGAAAAGCTGGGTCATTCATTTCCTTATCTGCTGGCTTTCATGTGACGTTACATTACTTATATATCATCTATGTCAAGCAGGCCCCATGACTGACGCCAACTTTTAAATAATCTAGTATCAAGAAGTGATGAACATAATTTAAGAATTTTAATCCTTAAGTATATTTAAATAAGTATCTTCAGTGTCTCACAACTTGATGTTTTTACAAAGGTACATCTCTGCATGGTTTTTCGTTTTATAATAGATCACGCTGGAACATTTCCAAGCTTAAGCGTTCGCGTAGGATGACTCATCTCAGTTTCGAGTTTTTGCTAACTGAACCACGCGCGGATTGATACCAGTTTCCACAGTTTTAAGGAAATCGGTCAGATTTTTCAGAATGACTCAGAAACCCAGGAAAGGGGACTTAAAGTGCCTATGAAGTAAAAAATAATTGCTGCTTATTTGAAAGGCTTTTCAAAGTAAAGAATGATGGCGTTCTCCTTTTTGGAATATGTTTTTTCGTTTTAGAGATATTTACGTTTTTGTAAGGAAAGTGATGACGTCATAGGTGGTTCCTCTACAACAGCACAACACTCAATCGAGAATAACTCCAGAAATATTAAAGCACTGTTCTTTAAACTTGGCACCAGAGATGTAATCACAAAAGAAACATAATGACACCTGTCATACCATTGCCATGACAACAGTTATGCCGCTGGTTCTGTTTTAATTATGACTAAAATTCCCAGATTTTATCTTAAACAAGGATCATCCACTCCCACCAATCTAATGGGGAGAGTTTAGACAATATGGGAACCATGTGTGTTCCGAGCAAGACCCTCTGTCCCACTTTAAAAGGTTTCCAATGGGGATATTTGGTTTTTCACAGAAAGAGACTGGAGCCAAGAGTGTTGCCATGGCAACAACATAGTAGGTGTCATTCTGTTTCTTTTGTGATGTAAATTTCTGTTGCCAAGTTTGAAGAACACTTCTTTAATATTTCTAGAGTTATTCTCGATTGAGTGTTGTGCTGTTTTAGAGGAACCACCTATGACGTCATCACTTTCCTCATTTGCATAATACAAAAACGTGAATATCTCTAAAATGAAAAAAGATATTCCAAAAAGGAAAACGCCATTCTTCTTTACTTTAAAAAGCCTTTCAAATAAGCAGGAATTATTTTTTACTTCGTAGGCACTTAAAGAGAATTACTGCAAATCCAAAACATCTCCTGGGGAAGCATGGCCTTAGACCCCCTTCAGCGCTCGTTGTTTCCGGCGGAAATCGATCACCATTTAACCTGAATCCGCGCCCGTGAACGACAGATGTTCCGATTACTTTACAGCACCATATTGGTGCCCCACAAGCTGCTACAAAGGACACTAGACACGGTGTCTCCATACAAGCTCTTTAAATTTGGTTAAAACCATTTTCTGAATGACTAGCCTATAAAAATACTGCACAGACCTAATTCTTGGCCAGGTTGCTTATATATCAGTCATCTATCTATCATATCCCTGATTCTTGACTTTATTTGTTGAATGGTTCCGATCTTTATTTTTGATGGCATGACAGTGAAAGCTAGCAATATGACCAGTAATACCTGAATACGGGTGACCGTCTGGGGCTGGATTAACGGGGCTCCACTTTCCTTTGTTTTCAGCGCTGCCTTCCTGGGTTAGACTAAGATGCGCGAAACTCTAGATCCCTTTCGGGCTAAGACCCTCGGGCGGTAGTATGTCTCATACGATGGGAAATTGTGAAGGCGAGGAGAGAACAACGAAACAGGGCATTGTTATACTCCACCAGCAAGGGCCCTATTTTCTCCCTAATCAGAGGGGACGGGAGCGGGTACGGGTTCGCGTCCGGGTATCTGTGGCTGAGTGTTTAAGATATCCCGTGCCTCTGTTTAATTGGCGCTTCATCATGCCCCTGATGTCAAACACTGAAGGAAATTGTGAAAAATTACATTTTCCTTGACACTGCATTTTATTTTTCAAGGTAGCTTTAAAAAAAAAACGCACAGAATTCATTAACTATCTACAGTTTCTCTATTATTTTCCCACAGGGCTTAAAAGGGCAGATCAGAAAATTTCTGCCATATCTATCAAATGATCGAGCAACGTGCCTCTTAAAGTCTACTCTTTTTACAAACTTTTTTCTTCAACTGATAAAAAATTCTAACCTATCCACTTCTACACGAATGTCGAATTTGGTCGTCATAAATGATTTACAATTATTTACAACCATTCAGTGATAAATACTTAACATCTGAAAACAGAAAAAATGATATCTGGCACATGAGTTTATACAAAAAGAATTTTCAAAGGATCATGTTTCCGTATTTCATATCACAACACATTTTAAAGTATTGTCTTGAATGTTAATTGTAGCTAGTGAGCGTAATATCATCTCCAGCATTTTGTTCTCTATTTAAAACCTAGCTTTATGATACCTTTACCACGAATGAGCAATATGCGAGTGCTTTAACGTCAAAGAATTCTGTACTAGAGTTAATTCCTCTAAAACAGCGAAAGAATTTTACGCTAGTTTGTTCCTACGAGCTTCTCAACAAAATCGCATCTTTCATCCCAGTAAGGAATAATGACTGTCTCGATCCTGTTCGGTACAGACTGTGTTGAGCCTGTTCCGCCAATTTTGGCATTGTTGATGTCACGTGGTTCCGTGAAGGCAGTCAGGAGTGTGCTTCAAGCCTTGCCAAGCTGTAAGCCGGTTCCCGCTTGCAGATGTTGTTGTTTTGCTTCAGGTTTTCTAATCTAGCAAGGTTCTGCTGTCTGTAGGCAGCATTTCTTTTCATGAAACTAAAGCAGACAAAATGAGTTAATAACAACGAATTATATGACCCAAAATATTCTACATATTTGATTTCAGTTGTTTTATGTTTCCCTATGACTGGGTTATCGGTAACTTGGGTGTCCAAAATAGTACCACGTAACGAATTTCATTAATAATTATGGTGTGAGTGAGGAAGCGGGCTGTCGATCAGATGTTCGGCCATAAATGAAGAACTATTTGTATTTGTATTTTATATATCTCTTTACCATTTCAAGCAAGTTCCTGTCTGCGTCCCTTTACTCTTCATTTGAGAGTGTGTCGTTTCTCTGCTCTCCTTCTCCAAAGAAACCTTCCGTAACCTATTGAGCTCTATCAGCAATGCTCTGAACATGAAAGAAAGAAAGAAAATAATAATAATAATTTTAATGCGATGAGCTAACTTCTCTCATCATGATCATGACCATCATCATCAATTCTCTTCGCCTCAGTAGGCGCATAAGGCGTCGTTCGGTGCTTCGCAGTTGTAACATGTGGTTTAAGTTTAGTCTAGAGCTTATAACTGAGATGTGACATTTGTTGTTTTTTGAATTTTCTTTATTTTGAACGCTTTGTGCTTACTGAGATAGTGCCATGAACATTTGGTCACATGACCACAACGTGATAGCGTTTTCGCACGTTTGGCAAATAATTCCTTCTTATCGACCTTGTTGACTGCACAGAATGTAAATGGATATTGTCCAAACGTTTCTTTTAAGTTATTCTTTATGTTTATTTCATATTTAATTTATTTTCCCTAAGTTTTCACCCTTTACGACCAGTCAGAGTCCCACTCGGAGCCAAAAATAATCCGCAGTGTCGATTTCGCAAGTGGTAATTAGAGGGCAATAGTCAACAAACGCGTCAAACTACTGTGCCCAAACAACAGTTTAAAGTGACACAAACCGAAACAGTGTAGAGCCTCATGCAGGCCGATGCCAAGTTTTGACAGACCAAGAGACCAAGGAAATATCATTTTCAAACTACAATGTCAACATCTAATCCTTTTTCTCAGTGCTCAGTCCATATACAACTCTTTTAGCAAAAGCTGATCAATTTTGAAAGCAACTTGAAAACGTTTTCTCCTTGTATGTGACTTCTATATTCTCCTTGACCGACTGATTGACTTGTAATGATTTTTTGAGGAGAAATAAGATGCTTATCGCAGTTTAGGGCATGTACCTACAGTTAATGGTGTCATTACCTTACAGTCGATTCTAGTGAATCTACTTTTTGTCTAAGAATGTTATTCTCCGAATTACACGCTTCCATCCTAAACGGAAAAAAGAAAAAAAAATTAGTGTTGCAGTACTGCAAAAAACAGATAATTACAGAGCGTTTTCACAAGTCGTTACACGACGCCATGTTGGTGTTCCCGAACAATGAAATTTCCACTTCTTTGAGTTTGTTTTCTTATGCAAAATTACCTATTGTCAGAGAACACAAATATGGCTTCCGTCCGCCATGAAAACACTCCATGTCTGCAATGGTAAATGCAACATGTTCAATTGGATATCTGTTTTAAAACTAAATTCCATTCGGTCTGGCCATCATAGTGCGAGAAAACTCGCGTAAGGCAAGATAAAATAATTCCGTTTTGATTTTGTCCCTGAATAAGCAACGTAATCATTATAAAGAAAGTTTCCACGTGGCGCACACGTGAGTGAAAATGAAATTCAGTGCCAAGAAAATTACATAACGAGGATAACGTACAGCTAATGAAAGGCGCCCATCCCCCGGAGCGTGAACCAGCTTAAAGTAATGATCACCCTTGAAAAAATAGCTTTTACGAATGAACTCTCCAGCTGGTTGTGCATGGTCTGTTGTTCGACATCTCACTATTTAATCACTAAATGAGAACTTAAGTCAGTAGATGTTATTAACATATTAATCTGACAACTCACCTTTTCTCTAAGCCCTCGACATACTCTTTCTTCTTTCGTCGACTTTCTTGTGCGGAGAGCTAGAACATTAAAGAAAAAAAAAAGAGATATTTGGATTGCCAGTAACAATGAGCGTGAGTTTATCAGCCTTAAATTTCGTGTACAGGTGTAAATCTCCAAAAATACGTTTGCGTGCCCGCATAATCACTTACCTTATTCTTTATTTTACGTCGAATTCTTTTAAGAGCTCTTTCCTCTGCCTAACAACAGAAAATACAATTAACATCATCGTTACAGTGAGATTATACGAAGCTCTCTTTTATTTTGAGGTTTTTTTTATTGAATTATTTGTTTTATTCTCTTTTGCCGTAATTTTTTTTTAACTGATAAACGATTTTCGCACACGCTGAAAATATGTCTGGGATAGAGTGGGACGGGGTAAAGAGGTACTGCGCCAATACGAAAACACTCTAGAGCATTCTAACCTCGAATGCATGAAATCCTAGAGTATTCAAGGCGCATGCCATACGCGGGTACACCTGAGTATTCAGGATTCAGTTAACAAGCGTGTAACTGCGAAGTATCCGGCCCTATCCCCCACTCAGGGGCACACAACTAAGCAAAAATGCGAAGTATTGAAGTCGAATAAAGTACTCCAGCACAGGAGCAGGCAAAACGTGACGCACACTTGGAGTATCCAACGGTGTTCAATTCAAAGATGTAGATGTGTCTTCGGAAAAACGGCCGGTTTCAGAAAGAATATTCCAGTTTTATTATACGGCAAGGTAGTCTAGATCTTGAGGTAAATCCAGGAGCGTTTCGACTGGTTCTTTCTAGGCCAGGATATTGCTATACGGGCCGTTTCCATGGAAACGGTCAAATGCTGTGAGTTTTTTGTTTTCGAGAGCTATACAATAACCTAATCTAGCTTGCTCGAGCCCTTTTGGGGAATATTAGACCTCGGTCGTTTTTGTATGGACCTCGTTCCGCTCGCTCCGTATAGCCCCGACCTCGGGCCAACTTTCCTCGGTTATATTTTTTTGATATGATATTTTATATATTTCGGCATACCCAGTGTGAACCGAACCGTATTCGCGTGAATTCGGCCTAAATAGTTGACTTTTTGCGCAACACTCACCTTTGTCAGCGGTATTCTGTTGGGAACAGGAAGTCCTTCAGAGACAAACGTTTCCTTTTCTTCTTCCGTGAGTTTGACTTTCCCATCACTGCCAGTCCTGGTAAACACGGTCTCTTCCGCATTCTAAGCGAGGGACGCAGTTTCGAAATCAATTAATAAATAAAGCAGCGTCAAAAATCAAGTTGACATCATCACCGAGCATGTTCGTTACAGCATATTAGACAAGAAATAGGATCACCAATTGAAGCCAGAAAGAGAACTTCATTTAGAATGACTTAAGACTGTTCACAGCCCTCTATTTTTCTCTTATTTTTATTCGATCGCTGAACGAGCGGATAGAATTGGGCAAGAACTGGACGACAGCGCAAAACGGGAGACTCGATAGGGTGCTCGAACTCGTTTCGCTCGCTTTTTCTTTTGCGTGCGTTGAAAAATACAGAGACTGCGAACAGTCTAGAATAACTTCTGACCTTGTTGCATTTCTTCTCCTCCAGCAAATAATCTTGATCACCACTGACATCAATATCGCTGGCATCCGAGAGCTCTCGCTCTTCAAAGAGATTTTCCGGGTACGATGTGGTGTCGAGCTCCTTCTGTTGGATAAACAAACGGCTAATTATTGCTAGTGAGAACACGGAAAGCAATAAGTATCAATAGCGGCCATTAAAGTCTCTCCCTTCTTGAAATAACAGGTAACGGAGGTTTATCTTTTATTATTTCAGTCTCCGTTTAACTCGCCTTTTGCTTCCGCTTTATGTTCAGTCGACCGCTGTGTCTTTACTCGCTATCATGGAGACCCAGTCCCAAGCTAAACTCGCTTGCCAGAGGCAAGCATCACGCCGAAAGCTCATGTAAGAAAATTCTGCTCGCCTTAGTCCTCCGGGAAACTGGCCTTGTAATGCAACAAGACAGCAAAGAGACATGCGCACCTTGTCCAAGAGTGAGGATATCTTGAAGAGAAGTTTCCTGTCCTGGGAACGGTCTTTAGGCGAGCTTTTACCGCTGAATATTTGACATCCGTGGGACAAATTTCCATTCTGTAAGAACGGAGCGTGATAAATATTAACGACACTCAAGTCACTGACGAAACGCTGGGAGCTGTTAAGCATTTTAAACAAGTTGTAAGCTGAATATAATTTATTTTAACTCGTGATGTGCTTCTTAATTTATAGCGTCCATGGAGTTCAACCGACAGTAACTCAGAAATAAAAGCGAAGCAGCTGTAAGCATTACCTAGACGGTTGACGCCGTGCGCCAGCTCGAACTAACTCGTCACGTCTTGTTCCGCGCGCGTTACTTGAAGGCCTTGCGGCAGAAACACATTCAACTAAATTGTTTCCGGATTACATACGCAACATGCATATGCTTCGACGCAGAAGTGTTTTCAGAAATATTTTATAGTTAATACTTTTCCTACAAGCAACTATTTTTTTTTCCGAAGCACGTAAACCGGGGAACCATTCGTTTCCGCATTGACCTATTGTGCCTCAGTAAGAGCTGCAGTCCCCAAGAATCAAAACAGCAGGACTTCAGTTCACACTGTACAAAACCTTACTTAGCGTTATATACTTTTGAAATAATTCCACTTCTAAAAGATGCTCGAGATAAGAACCTATTAAGACTTGTCTAAACTGGGTTGATGAATTAATCAACTATTTTTATCCTTTTTTAATACAAGTCCCTGTATTTGTATATAGCTGCTTGTATAATTAGACGAGCTACTTACCTTAAAGGAATTTTCACCAGTTAACTCATCGTAAGCCTGATTGAACACCTCCATTGCATCCGAATGTCGACAGGCAGAGAAACTACAAAAAATAAATAGATAATTTGGTTTGACGATGCGTTATGAACAGCGGGGGAAAGTGTCATTTATAAAAAAAAAAATGATGTGTATGACGCAGAAGGACGTTTTTTTCAAAAGTAAACTGTGGGTTTTACTACGATATGGCTGACGTTTGATTATTTCTAATGAAAACAGACTTTATTTAATGACAGCTATACTTAACGGATATTCTGAATAAAGCGTCCAAGCACTGCAAGGTACTCTGAGTTTCGTGTTAGAAATATATTATGTAAATTCAAAAAGCATTATGCCAGATGAATAGGAAGAAATGGCCTTTATAATTCAAAGCAACGTGTCTTGCTTAATTTGAAGCAAATAGAGGGTATTCATGGCAACTGTCACAAATATCGTTAACTCAGCGCTGATGACTGTTCTACTTCATCCGGAATATATCTGAAGGGAGATACGCTCTTATGAAATTTGGCACTTTGTTAATCATGAACATTAAACGAATTTTCTCGTATACCCCTACATGATAACATTTTGCTTATCTTTTCTTACGACAACTCAACATACGAAAGTAATTTCTCGCGGTTTTGATAATTTTATGACCAAAAATTATCCTCGAAAAGAAACCGAACGAGAGTGTGATCTAGCTACCAACAAGGACAGAGTCACTTATCCCCTTTCACAGCCGAGAGCATAAACCCATTTTCCATTAGCGGAGTAAACTGATCAATGCCGTTGGGAAAGAGATATCTTCACTTGTGCAAAGTCCGACTCGAAAACACCCGACCCGACAAAGTTAAGTTGCTATGCAACCTGCGCTCATTTGGAAGCCTTCCTCAAGGAAATCGATGGATTAAAATACCTTTCTTAAGCACGATCTCAAACTAGGCACATTACCGGTACAGTACAATTGCTAACTGCTATCCTTCCAAATTTTCTCGCCAAAAAAAAGCACATCTTAAAGAGCATTCGTTTCTAAACATGTGGCCGATCGTACCATCCTCATTTTATGAGCACGGGATATTTGAATGAAAATGGAACAGACACCGCCGTAAGACACTTCGGGGCAATTCATGAAAAACTTCGTTGTTTCCCCGCCAACTGCACAACAAAGAAATGGGTTTATATGACATTACATGTTATCACGTAAATACAATATTATGTATATATTCTTTTTCATAAGTACGTTCCTCGATCGCAATTAAACTCTTATGGCGACCGCCTGCATAGAACATTTAGCAGCTTTTAATAACGAACGGTTGAGCAGAACAGCCTGGTGATATCAAAATACTATGCATGGTTAAGGGGGGAATGGCCACTAAGTGCAAATGGCAAGCAAAATATTGTCTATTTGTTGTCTTCCTTATTGTGATTCTATATAGGCAAAAGTTTCTTTTTAGTTTAAAACTAAATAATTTATTACAAGAGGGAAAATAGCAGCGACTTTCCGGCGACAACCTTTCATTTGGTACTTTAGTCTAAACATGAATTAACCGCTGTCATTTTGGGAAGATTAATTCAGATCCACGCAGTTTTATTTGAAGTGCGGTACGACGTGTTGCCACGTAAAACGTGCGTCATTGTCAAAAGTAGCCAAGTTAAATATCTTTGAATTAAATTTGAAGAATGACATCAACTTGTGCTGAAAAATATATGGGGAACTACTAGAAAGCCTGTCACTGTTTAAAGACTCGTTTTAAATTTAAAAATTTTTTTTTTTTTTTCGCACCGAAAGGCATAACTAACGCAAGCTATGTTCGACATTTGAAAGAGTAACTATTTGCTCAGAGAGAAAAGATGGCCTAAATTTTAAAAATGAGGAAATCCGGACTTTCTTGTTCCGTGTTATTTTTCAATCGTTTGGAAACTGATTATACAGTGAGTCACCCAAACATAATTTAAGAACCTGTTTGTCAATGCAAATGTCCATTTGCTTTTTTTAAATGTCTTCGATCGTTTCATTTAATACTTGCACGCAGTTTCCTAGAACAAAATGCTTAATTACTAAGCTAGTGCACTCAAATACAGAGCCCTTTTTTGACATCGGCTTTTGCACATTTGTCATAAAAGAATTTTCCTTACGCCTTGCTGACGTCATTCAATTACCCTGGCTTGTGTTAAACTTACAAAAGTCACAAAACGACGGGATTCCTGACATGGTGTATTTAAACAGCTGCCCTTAATAAAAGCCTAGATCACAACGCAAGAAACATATTTCGTAAATTTACATTTCTTTCAGGGAAAACGTTCCGACGAGGAACATTTCGTGATAGCTGTGTACACAACAAACAGCGACCACATAACGTTGTTAATTAATGTTCTCGCGAGTTCGTGTTTGAACCCGGATTCTCTCCACGCGCGCGTTCATCACCGCTCCGAGAGAACATGACTTTTTGAGGCGCACTGTATTTTAAAATTAGCTCACACCTGATCCTTTCCTATTTAATAGCATCTGCTTTGGAAACAAGTAGTACCCTTGACAAAATGGACCGACATTGTAAGGTCCGGCAAACATTCAAGCGAAATAAATGGTTAAATAAGGCCGGTTGTTTTGGTTTAATCCCTTAGCTTTACACGGAACGTCTGCCCCATCTTGATAATCGACAGAAATGAAAATTAATTTCCAAACCGGACAGAAATTCTAAAAAAAAAATTCAGTAGTTTAACTCCTACGCAAATGATCGTCTAATTTCGGCCACAGTGAATTCTTATTTGAAGAGTGAGGCTTGTAACAACTCGAATGCATAGAAATCGACGTTTATTTTTAAATCTGCCATTAACTGGTCGACTCTCACTCGATTGAAAATAAACTGGCTAGAAAGAGGACGATAACAGAGAACTTCTATTTAACCTAAAAAATGAAACGCCGTAAAATCATGATAACTTGGTAAGGCCAAGTTCACCCTGAAATTGCTACGAGTAATTAATTCAGATTCTCCTGCTATAAAATAAGCGATCACTTTAAAAATATGCCTCGATGGCAAGAAGAAACAGGAAATAAGGACGTCACCCACCCTTTTTGAGGTCCACAATTCGCGTTGAAGTTTTTCCTCCCTCGTGTCTAGTTGGATAAGTTCACCACAAGCCGGTCTTATGTCTTGAACAACCTGAAATCAAAATTTTCAATTTTTCCCTTGTTATGCAAATAGATGTCTATTAGCGATGCAAGCCACCCGCCCTGGACCGGCTGAAAAACAATGAAAGTTCGGGCAATAAGAAGGGGATATGGTTATTTATTCAACGCTGGCTTATTTTTACAGTTTCACGCTACGGTTAACACGTTGTCAGCTCAGTTTACGTTCGGGAAGTGGACACGTGGCACTCGAAGCAGACTCGTTTCAGCGTCATGCTCTTAAACGTGGCGTTTTCAACAAAAAAAGCGAAATCCTCAACAACCAGTGGTAAGGAAAACTGAAGAGATCGCGTGATTAAAAACTGCAATATTCATGAAAATAAAACTATAAACATCGCCTATTATTATAAAGACTATTTTTATGCAAAAGGTTGTTTTCAGTTACGACTTCTTTTAGGACCTTTTCAGGGAATTTTTGTTTACTTTTTTCCCCTCGCTTGGGTGAAAGTCGTCTATAGACGTGGCGTGCTATTCAATTGTGTGCTTTAATTAAGCACAAGATTATGGGCAGCTTTTCGCCATTAATATCTACCTGGCAAATTGTTTGATTGAACTTACACTTCTCGTAAAAATCCCCTTGAAAAAACAAAAAAAACACAAATGTAGCGGTTCTCGCGATTTTGCGATAAACGCAAAGCACTATAACTCCAAGGGTGTGTTTTTGACCATGCAAAAAGCTCAAGCGCTTGGCGCGAAATTGCTGACATTATAAGAAGTCACCTAGCAATCGACTTTTAGCCCTCATAAATGTCTTTTGCGGCTTAGATATAGGCAGAGTAACATATGAAAACAAAAGCGTTTTGAATGAAAGCAAGAGAACAAATTTGCTCTCGTGACAAAAGCGAGGTGTGTATACCGGCTGTATCTACACAATAGTCCATAGAGGACAAAAGATTAAACTTGGTGAAAGTCGGTTTGAATTTTCGAAATGAATTGAAAGTATACTTTTTAGAGGCAGCTTTTTGGATCACAAACGCAGCCGTGAGAGTCCAGACAACTCTGCATCACTACGGAAATAAAAATCACATTAAGTCAGTTTTACACGTCACAAAAAAAAGGTCGATATGTTGTGTGTGTTCAGATGAGCTGCCATGACGAAATGTTTTAAATCTCCATCGCGTGTTTATTCGAGCTTTGTTTTTATTATATATTGACCGCATTCTGCCCAGCTCTACGCAGGATACCGCTACAGTGAGTACCCGAGAGTACGGTCATTCTCTCTCAATATCTGGGTGCGTTTATGAAGATA
Source organism: Orbicella faveolata (assembly GCF_042242905.1). Taxonomy (NCBI): domain Eukaryota; kingdom Metazoa; phylum Cnidaria; class Anthozoa; order Scleractinia; family Merulinidae; genus Orbicella; species Orbicella faveolata. Next base: position 22,950,752 of record NW_028301536.1, on the reverse strand, counting down.
CAAGCACTACATGTACTGAAACCCAAGCCAATCATTGCCTTAAAGTTCAAAGCAAGCGCAGTATCTAGGGTCCTACCGATGCATTGCACTGAAGAAAACAAATTAAAGCACTCATTCAATTCGACGACTCGTATGGAAATATCTGTCAAATTAATGGTAAGGCAAAATGCATTTTTATTGATCTATCGTCTATATGCGGGTTGTCAAATGAGAGCCGGATCTTTAATCTATGCTCTTTGCCGGTATGGTTTTAAAGCCGAGTTTGGCGGAGTTCTGATCGATCTTAACATTATGATATGGAGCATTCGACATTATATGTGTTCACTGTGGAGGTGAGGGCTTTATAGAAAGAAAACACATGCAAGGATATTGCTTGGGTGGTATAGTTGAAACTTCTGAAGGATTCAGATCTTTCTGGAGAGTACCTTACTCAGTTACCATGCCGTCAAATTTATCATGGGTGGATACCAGGGCACGAATTTCAACTGGCGTCTGAATTAAAGCTTGTTGTCGATATTTATAATCTCTATTACACGATTTGCAATGGATTTGAATCATGATTGAATAGTTGTTGCGGAGTCAATAAAGTTACTTATCTTGAATTTAAATTTAGTTGTTATACTTCTATTCTCAGCGGTTACTTCTGAAGAGTGTATGTTGAAACAAACGAAACGTCAAGTAAAAAGATCTAATTTTTGTTTTCCAACCACGCATTTAATTGTCATGTTTATCACCGCAGTTTGCGTGATATTTTCTTGTTAAGTCAATAAATCAGATCTTATCCGTCTTAGCCTTAATTTAAGCCTCTCACTGCGACATAAGCACAAGCACAAGCATAACAGCGGTGAGGACGCGCACAGCACAAGCACAAGCAAAACACAAGTTTTTGTTCTTCTCGCGCTTGTGCTCATGCTTATGCTTATTTCAAGTGAGAACGCACTCCTGTAAGCATAGGCATAAGCGTAAGCGTAAATCCGCCATCTTGTTTTCCTGTATGGAGGAGATATGGAACCGAAACAGGAGCCATAATCGGGGACGGAGACCGTAATAAGTCTTGGGATCTGCGCGCACCTATGATATGGGACAATTTTGCTATTTTTAGAACAACTTGCACCACCCTCAGGACATATATCCACGCGCGATCCAAGCACATGTTGTGGGTTCTCACGTGCATGTTGTCATGTTGCGTGATCAAATAGTGAGAGTTGCGAGATTCTCTTGCGGATTTTTCACAGCGATGGCAGGGAATAAGGCAGGATAAGAACCAGGGCGCTCATGTGTAGTCTTATGCTCTGAGCTAATGGAAAAGGTGAGTTTTTCGGGGTCGAAAGCAAGACTTCAATTTCGCGCTGTGAATGAATAAATAAGCTAATCTGCTCGCGCTTGTTGTACGTGTAAGCTTTTACGTTTGTTCTGTAAAGAAAAGTTACTGTGACTTATGCAGGAAGACAATTTACTCTGGTATCGAGTTAATTTGTGAGTTTCCCAAATCATAACGAGAACCTGTTTTTGATAGTTTCTTATTGTCCCTGCTTGCTTGGAAAGTTTGCAGGAGTTTTTGAAAGGAAAGTTTGGCGCGCACAAGTAGCTCATTTACACAGTGCAACGCGTGACAAAGATGATCTTGACAAAGATTTCTTTCGTTATCTTTTGTGCTGAGATGCTGCAACAATTTTCACCAACTTTAAAAGGCTTCTAACATCATGTGTGTTTCTTCAACAATATGAAATTTTACACTCACAGAGGTCCACTGCAGTACTGTACAATCCAGTATCAGGGAAAGTACTGAAATAATAGGCTGCAGTGAGTGTTTTCAATTGTCAACAAATCTTGACAAAGATTTCTTTCGTTATCTTTTCTGCTGAGATGCTGCAACAATTTTCACCAACGCTAAAAGGCTTCTAACATCATTTGTGTTTCTTCAACAATATGAAATTTTACGCTGCGAAAATAAAATAGACAAGGAGTTTTTATAACTCAACCAACAAATCGAAATCATTATTCGAGTTGATTAAAGAAAGCGTCATCGTAACTTTGCTGATTATTGCTGCTGTATTCACATATTTTCAGCTAAGCTGTTCAAATTTTCGCAAACATTTATCAACCTTAAACATATATAAAAACTAGAGATATTGGGAGTTCGATGGACGTTTTTTCACGAAAGTGCGGAAGTCCAATTGTCACTGACTGTTACTGACTGTACAAAACATGCATCTGTGGGCGCTCTTATTTATCGAAAACAGGCAATTTGTTGGATTTTACACAAACAAAATTGAGCAGTATGCACAGGCGTAAACTTATTGGGCCCGATGAAACATCAAGCGTTGCTTACAATTATTTTTTTACTTTTCGGTTGCGATACTGATCGACTCTGGCGATTTCCTCTCAAGCGTGTGCCAAGAGGAGCTAAGGAACTTTGAAGTCCTGAAACTCTGCTATATCCAAATATATCCAAGTAGCTTTTTGCTGTGTTATAGAAAAGCTGTTAATCTTCAAGATATGTGAAATTTAGAGTGGACTAATGTACAGCTCTTGTAAAAGAAGCAGCGGAACACAACTTGGTCAGTGATATATCATAAAGCGGCACATACCTAAATTCGATACTGTCTTACTTCACTCAAACTGGAGCAGCTCACGACGAAAATACTTAACCAAATTCCAAAAGACATAAATGCCTTGAGTTGTGGGCCAAAAGCATAAAACGTTTCAGGAATTTCGGACACCATTTCCCCCGCGCGACATCCGCAAAAATCCTCGCAGCATGTACGCGCGTGTGCCGCAGGCAATGGCGTAATTTGTTCTAAAAAATAGAAAAATTGTCCCATATCTATGGACAGCCCCAATACTAGAAATGGCGTGCACTTATGGTCTCGGTCCCCGATTATGGCTCCTGACCGAAAATAAGGCAATTATCCTTTGTATGTATGCCTTGGTGCGCATGTTTGTGTTGAACCTTGTCTTGTGGGCGTTCTCACTACCGTTATGTTTACGTACGCTTGCGCATGAGCTTATGTTGTAAAGAAAACCGGCCTTCAGCAAGCAATTTTATTCGTGAGGGAAATTTCAACGTGTTTCAGTTGTACGTGATGGCCTAGCACGCTCACTTCCTGCCTTCTCTGGCTGGCTCTCCGCAAACCATGACCCAAACCAAGAGATTATATACAGCCATCTGTTTCTTTTTGTAAACCTTTCTTCTACGCCGAGCGTAAAATTGAGTTGCCTATCTGTTATCTAAAACTCCAGGTCTCATGAAGTTTCGGTATGATGTACTGTTTAGTGTCAGCAGTTGTTGTTCAAGCCATACTCACAGAGGTCAACTACAGTACTGTACAATTCAGTTTCAGGAAAAGTACTGAAATAATAGGCTTTAATACTAAAGTACTATTCTGAACAGTAGCAAACAGCCTCCATTTTTTTTCTTTTATAAAATCTACTAGTTTTCCCAATTACTGCGGCAAAAAAAATTATCTCCACTGACAAATATCCCCGCGTTTCCACAGGCTATGCTCACGACCGCGCAAAGTGGGATCTGGGTCGGGTTTCTTGTGACGTCATCGCAGGAACTGGGCTGAAAACAAGAAAACACTCAAGAGACGTTTGACTGGGCTTCGAGCGCTGTGAAAACATATTTGGGGTATTTAAGCTTCTCATTTTATCAAAAATGGACAAGACTTTTCAATGAAAGAACTATGTCATCGAGCAATATAATCCGGAGTCTAGCTACGATTAAGACGGCGCTAAGATGAATATATTTTTTCCATTTCGAAGAGCGGGTCGCCAGTCGAGCGCTCTACACTGCAAGTCAGGATCGACAATTTGCCGATCCATTTGGCCTATAAAGGTTAAAACAATGGCTGAAGAGTTAACTTGCAGCTTTTGTAGAGTTATAAAGATGTCAATTAACACGAAGAGTGGTAATTTGACTTTAAAGACACGGAACTTGCAGATTTTGGAATGTCCAAACATTTCTAGATTCAAACGTTCTCCGAATTTTTTCCGATATGCAAGTTTAAAATGCGATGGAGTCGAAGTCCAGTCCTTCCTGCTGATCCAGATTAATGGTTGACAATAAAATTTTACTTAAAAGATAAACAGACTTAGTCGGCAAACAATAGAGAGCTTAAGCAAATCACGACGACAACGGCAACGAGAACGCCCCAAAACAACAGGTTTAATGAGCAGTACAATGGCTGTGCACCTGCGTTATAAGTCCTTGTGCATTACGTAACCATCCTCTGCAAAACAACAACGTGAAATGACCACGTTCTGGTTATTCTGCAGAAGGTGAACGACTAATTTGAACAGCGATAATGCAAATTCAAAGGTAAAATGTGAATCCCTTTGTAACTAGACGTCGTCCCTGGTGTCGCCGTCGTCATTGCTTAAGGTCCCTGATATCCGAAGGTGAGGTAAACTAAAACTTTCGTCTAAATTCCTGAACACCACCAAGCCCGTGCGAAGCAACAACAGAAAACATGTCACATTATTTGCAATCGTGTGCTAAAACTAGAGGCCGCAAAGCAAGAACACCAAGAAGACTAATCTACTGACAACACTTCTTTAAATACACTTACCGAGTCCCTTGATAGTTCATAACGACGAGAGCATATTTTGTCTTTTCGGTTCGTTAATTATTGTCGACCGACCGTATGCATGCGTAGTCAATTAGTGAGTACGAACACATAAACATTCCCAGTTACACAAATTTGCATATTTCGTTAACTTATACCGTACTGTAATTGAAAGTCCTTCGACAAGATCTTGACACAAGGTTCAGTCAAATGAATACATTTTTTCTTCACTGTTCTTCTGTTTAAAAAGTCCTTTTTCACGCACTCGAGTAACCTCAGAGTCAAAACTTACTACTCATACCTGATTTAAATTCTTAATTAGGGTCCGTTCCTATGGGGTAATCTGGATCAGGATCAGTGATCCAAGATCACTCGGATCATGGTGTAACAAGGAAACCAATGAATCCGTGACCAGAGTGGATTAATCGGTTCCTTTGAGGCATCAGTGATCTGAGTGATCTTGGATTACCGATCCACATCCAGATCACCCCAAAGGAGCGGACCCCGTCCACAAGTATCCGGATATTTTTGAATCCGCAACTTTTTCTTTCCGGATATGGCTTCCGTCCACACGCATCCGGCGAATTCGGCAGCGAATCCGGATATTTTTGAATCCGCTCTCCAGAGTGGAAAAAAATAAATCCGTAACGAATCCGATGACGTGTGGAAGGCGAATCCGGATATTTTCGAATCCGAGGACGTATTAAAATCGTGTCCAGTCTCTTACCGAACAATAAACCAATATGGCGGCACAACGTGTAAGCCTACGTTTCTCCAGAGTGAATCCGGATACCATCGGATGCGTGTGGACAGGCGAATTTGATTTGAATACGCTACGTGTGGACGGGAAAATTTTTGAATCCGGAAAGAAAAAGTTGCGGATTCAAAAATATCCGGATTCGTGTGGACGGGGCCTTAGTTAGCATTTCGATTGAAAACAAGCGCATTCTTCTTTCAGTGCTACAATCTTCGTCGGTAGAGTCGAATAAATGGTTTGCTTGACTTTCCTTATTCACTTATTAATGCTTCATTAGTTTTAAGTTTGTTATATACATTTCTTTCTTCAAAGATACAGCAAATGTATGAAAATGTCCACCCCAACCTCGCTCTCTCGAACGCACTGAGGTGGAATGCGGGAAAGGTCCATTGTGTATGCGGAAGGGCATTTGAGAAACTCGGCCGTATTATCGACCTCGTGCGTGTAGTTGACTATAAGATCCACAAATACATAGCTAGTTCTGCAGTTCAAAGCCTCACTGATCTTAATCTAATCGTTGTAGGACGTTCGTGTCGTTGACTACTCATTTAGAAAACCCAATTCTTCGAGGACAAAAAAACTTAATGGGTTTAATTTGTCTTATAATTTTCTCACCCAGTTTCCAGTCTGGAACTGTAGGGCTCGAAAAACTGACGTCAGTTTTCCGTGCGTCTGTCCTGTTATTGATCATGAATTTCGTCATAACATTGTCAAAGTAGCTGTGGATTCACAAGGCGATAGGCGAAATTCATTGTCAATAACAGGACAGACGCACGAAAAACTGACGTCAATTTGTTTTTTAGAATAAATTATCGCATTAATTATAAATTCATGTGTCTGTCTGCTTATTGACAATGAAAATTAGCCAATGGGCGCGCGAGAATTTCTGCAGTTATTGGAGAAAATCAGATAGCTCCAAGCTTATCCCAGATTTGTGTCTGATCTACCTTAATAATGTCAAGCTTTGAACTAGAAGCTAGAGAAGAATATACAGGCCATGAAAATCTCAAGGCCTTTACAACAACTGCGAACCCGAGATCGAAGAATTCTTCGATGGCTCCCTCAGTTCGGTCTGACTTCGCACAAGTCAGCCCACTTCTTTCGTCTTTTTATCGCTTCTGGACAAATGTCATCGAGATAGAGGCAATGAATGAAGAAGATTGCTCTTTTCTAAGCTTGTTGTATTGCTACTGCGTCCAACAACACATCTCCCTTGCATTCTGCATCGATTTCAATGATTTGAATCACACTATATATCGCTGTTCGCATCCTGACTCGGCGAGAGCAAAATATGGTTACTCCTGCGGATGACGTCACGGACCAACTCGTCCCGTTCTTTCTTATTCCTCAGTCGTAGACATCGAAAAGGCCACTTTATGAACCTTGAAAGTTCCTAGAAAATTAACGAAAATGGCCACGAAAATAATTTTTTTCGCAGTGATGATCAGGAAAACAAGGAGATTTATATAAGCATAAAAAATTTTGAAAGGTTAATTGCACTTTAAATCCTTGAATAAATACTCAAACACTGTCTCATTCCCCACTAAACACGAGAGATATAAGACTTGTAAAAACATAGGTTCTTATACGTGGGTGTTCGCTTGGCTAACGAAAAACAACAACGAAACGTCCAAACTACAAACGAGGTAAAAAGTCATTGACGAACAGTGAACCAAGAGATTACCTTGATAATCTCTTACAGTGAACCTAACACAGACATTTAACACGAAGGGGACATGCCGGTGGGGACGCATAGGACGTATGTTGAGGGTACGGTACGCTATAGCTAGCTGGTGCACACGAAGAGGACGGAGGCATAAAAATGTGTTGTAGCAGGGACAGTTTGCAAGAGCGGTGCACAGGATGTGACATTGAAAATTGGGGTCATTTCAATTTGTCCCTGCTTCCTGTCGCACGAGTTCAATGCATCTGAATTTTCTGCAGCATTTTAATTACAGGGCAAAATTTTGTCCCTGCAACAGAACTTTTTTCGGGAAAACGGGCATGTCACGTGAGGAAAACTTTCGCTGCAACATGTTCCCGCCTCATGTCCCCCTCGTGTGTGTCGACCTTAAATCGTACCCTAATTTAGGACCATTGAGTAAATCTAGAGAGATTTAAAATGCAAACATAGCAGAAACGGAAAAAGGGTTTGGAACTTCCAATATTTCTTCTAGTAGAGCTTTTCTGTTCCAGAGGGCAGGAATATGATCATTGATGAATCTTAGAACAGTTTTTGGCGTAAGAAAGTTTGCCTGTGCATGGGTCACAATTCCGGATTGTATAAATATTCTGGATTTTGAGAAGTAATAATGGCATTCCAGGTGGTGAACGCCGCTTAGATAGTTCATATCTATAAATAAGACTAAATTAATAGATGGGTTGAACGTCTTGAATGTGTATTAGTTGATAACTATTTGCTTTGAGATGTATTTCAAAACTGATAAAGACAAACTAAAAGTTAATTTGAAACTTTTAATATTTATTACTGAGTGGGTGCGCGCAGCAGTGACCGCAGCAGTTAGGATGGAGTGTGTAAACCTTCTAATGCAGGCCAGATAACTTGAAGAGCTTAAAAATGCTCACTGAACTAATACTGCTAGCGCTAATAGTGCTAATGTAGACGAAAAGATGACGTGAATGGAGCAGTAAGTAAGCAAATAACAGGCTTAATTAAAGCTGAATTATGATCTTGCAGGGATTGTTATAAGTACACCCGAGATCGTAATTTGGATGCCTTTATATTCTTTTGTTCTTAAGCCGGAAAAGAATTTTGTCTCACGTGGTTACTTGAACAAGTTTTCAAACAAAGAAACATGTTTGCCCACCGTATGCGTTGATTGTGTTATTGAATCAAATACTAGAATCCCTCAATGGTTTTTCCTTTTTCGTTCCAAAGGGACAAATTCGAAAAACAAAACGAACTAACTTATTATTACTAAAAAGTATAACTTTTGCGTGAGACGACATTGGCACATCATCTTAGTGTGAACGCACTAGTGCATGCAATACGTTATTTACGTGTGTGGAACTCTTTTCTTTTCATTATTGTTCCCCTAATGGAATTATAAAAATTATTTGTTATTTATTGCACCGTTCATGAAAGGTAAGGTTGAGCCGTATAAAAAGACAAAGTACCAAAGCTATGAAAACCACGTTTTTTTCAAACCCAAGTCTCTTAACATGCTTCTGTATCATACACCAACAGTCAAAAGTGAAATTAAAAGAAAACAAACTCAAAGCAAACAAATTTAAATTTGTCCACATGTTTGGCAGATAATTTTCACGCCTGATGCTAATTTTCGCGGAATCTTCGCGCCATGAAATCTTCCGAAAATTTGATAGCACGAGAATTTTCTTATAACTAGGTATATTTTCTAAGTACATCGTGAACTGTATAAGAGAACTATTATTTGCCACGAAAATCAACCAGAGCTCCTAATTCCATTTCCTTTTTCTAGGTCTTCAATGGTACTAAAGACTGTCAATAAGTTCTTTATTAACCTATATTGGCTGCAGCGAAAGAGTAGAACATTACTGAGTTGCCGAGCGAACAAAGATTACGTGTACTCAAGTGCAGCAATCAATTAATTACCAGTTCAAAGTGCAAATGATTTAAATAAAGAAGAGGCTATTGATGTGAAAAGTGTACGTGATGGAATTCCTAAACGAAACGTTTGTTTACAATATAAAAACAGAGCGTTACCGTTTATAACGAGAGCTGAGAACCACGTAAGGTGTTCATATCTTTTGACAATTCTTTCTACGGTAGGCAGGTGTCTACTGGTAGGGATGTTTTCTACTATTGATAGACCTGTAGTTCGGCTTCAACTCAGCTAATAATATTTCGGCATATTATTAAGCGGCTTACCTTTGTTTGTTTATTTTGTTTTTAAATGAAGGCAAAACTGACTCAGTTGTTGTTTTTTGCATATTTTTCTTGGTTAGATAATTTTTTTCTGTTTGTAAGGTTTACGGCTGATAAATATATTTCTTAAACCAACCTAAAATTTTTATAAAAAATTTTGCTAAAGTTTTTCCTTGAAACACAATCCCGACCTGAATAGCTCTATATCCTCACTGAGTGCAGGCCGGTTTATCTATTTTTTAATGCTAAATGAGGAACTATATACTACTGGTGAGTTTGTTGAGAACTTTGAATATTATATCCGTCTCTTGATTTACCGCGGCAATTTCCACCTGCACACAAATTCGTCGTTGATTTCCATCTCATAACATCCACCCTCTACATCATCAACATCTCTATACAAATAACATGCTCCTTGTTGAATGGGTGATTAGTCATTACTTCTCGACAGAACGTGTCGTGTTAACCGTAATGCTATTGGCGTATTTTCCCGCCAAAACTAGCTCTCCCCATTCCCCCTCCTCCCTGCTCGCACTCACGCCGGAACAAATTCGTGCAAGGTTAACTTAAACGTATCATCAAGTTATTCAGTTGCCTCTCAAAATCTTTTGGCAGACAAAGGGAAAAAGAATAATAATGGAGGGAAACTAGATTGCACATTTTGTCATATCTCTAGGTGTGACGAAAACGAAAAACAGGATTTAATTCAGGTGGTGTTTAATAGAAACTTGATCCTGTATATGTAGGACACGCTTGCCTTCGTTCATTTATCACTATATTTGATATTGACTGGTACCTAACTAGGTGTTACAAGTATGACGAGAGGTTTTTAAGAGAATTAAAGTAATTAAAATACACCCTGGGGCTAGCTGTAGAAAAGAACATGCTAGGAAAATAAGTGCCAGTTTTAAAGAACTTGTTTTGCAGTTTGAAGCAATGGCCTTAACTGTGGACAGACTACTTGAGTCGTCATTCATCGGATCCAGCAAAAGTTTGAAAATATTTTTCATGATCCAAGACTTCCTGTTTTTCGGTTCATTTCCCTTTGCACAGTCTTTAAATTAAAAGGGCGAGGATCTCATTGTGTTGCTGGAAAAACAAGTTTCGAGTAATGATCATGAGCTCATCAGCAGCCATAACATCTAGGCCATGACGGAACTTTATTGTCTTCGGTACAAAAATGTCACTTACGAAGGAGCCTCGTTGTCTACAGCACTGAGTTATTTCTGGATATTAAAATTTTCCGCGATGACCTTCAAAGTTCTGAGTGAATGTAATGTGGCTTTTGAGTGATGCGCACTGTTTGCTCCTTCATCAGTTCCACATCAGCTCTCCGTCTATATTTGATTTCGTTCAAGAATCCTTCCTCCTGTCTGATTCATTCATGGGAAAATCTACTGCTCAAGGTATTTCTGTTGACCACTGTCACAGAAGAGAGCGACTACTGTTGACGATGTTTAGTTTCAGCAAATGGCAAACCTTTCAGTGGAATGCCGCGGACGACTCTTTTTGCTGCGTGCGGGAAGTCACGAAACATTCATGACGCTGCAGAGATGTGCGTTTTACATTAATGTTTGACCTGTTCTAAAACCATGATCAGTCGATTTATTTTCATTGAAGCTTTTCGAGCTTTCAATTAATGAGGCTTACTGAGTAAATGTTAGTGGAATCTGGCAGACTATGGAATGACAAGCAAGATTAGTTCTTCAGTCTGTTCCTTCATAAGTGAATAGCTCTTAGTTTTAAGAGGGTGAAGATCCCATAAAGCTGTCTAATCGTCTGAACTTGAGCTTTTTCATGCAGTTATGCAAATAATGATTTTTAGACATAAACAAGATAATGCTGCAGGCCTCAGTGGTTTTGTGAAAGTCATTTACTATGACTCTGGAAAATCTTATTTTGAACATTAGACTTGGAATTCATACCCGGTTTCGTGAAAGAAATTCTTTTTCGCCTAGTTTTTGTCGAGGTCCTCGTGAGAGCTTTGGAAAGCTCAAAGCGGGTAATCAGATATTTGCAAAGTTTTTAAAAAGCTTTACTAGTACCAATAAAAAAATTATTTGCAAAAAACTTTAACAGTGACAATTTTATTAACTGCAAAAAGATAATTCAATCCTACACTGGTAAATTGAAAACTTGCAAAAAAGGAAATGCAGTTTTTCGCCCGATTTGTTTACTAGTATATTACATGTATATTCAATACTAGTAAAGGACAAGTGTGGAAAGTCTGGAAACTTTTGCCTGTCATGACAAGATAGTGTGTTCACAACTCAGTTTCGTTCTTCAGACATCTGCTCGTGTTACCAGAAACTTTATGGAAATACAGTAAACGTCGGGTGCCATGCAGGGATATTTTGTTGAACAGACAAAGCGTGCGTCGCATCCGCCATCTTGAATTTTAATATGATTTTAGACCCATTTAAACGGCGGCTTTTCATTCACCCCTTTAGCTAAACCTGGCTCCTGTCAGCATAAAGTAGAACTTTTTGAGAAAATAAAACCCTTGTGTCCGTCCCTGGTGTGTGGTGAATCAAATGATAAATATTCATGCGGCGCTGTTTATTATGCTCTCATTGCGTGCTGAACAATATAGTTCTAAATTTAAGTTCGAATTCACGGCTGAGAAACGCTTGGTATGTAGTGCTGTTTGTTTTTCGGTATTTTACAAACTGGAATTGTTTTCTATGATTTATGTTTTTTTTCCATTGTCATTTTATATAAGTTTCCTCAAACAGTTCACTGTATAGGTTTCAAGATTTTAGTCAACGTGTGCATTTGACGAGCCACGTGACCCACAAACCTTTCGTTGAATGGTGGAAATTCTAAAATAGACTTTACCCTGCTTTGGCCAATATTTGAAGAAACATATCTCAATATCTGAAATGTTTTAACTTTCTGTCACGTTTTTTCCCCCATGGGAGAGGCTTTCAGTTGGTAATAGTGCTAATAAAGTTTTAATTGATTTCTGAAGGCCGCCACGGTAAAATTCTTGTCATGAGTGCACGATACATAAAGAATGGTCTGAATGCCTTTTCTTTCACATTGCCCACTTAGGATTGCAACATTCTGACCGATAAATTGCCAATTAGTATAGTCTTTCCGGCTTTCACAACATGCACACTGGTGTAGCATTTCATGCAGGTAGAGTTTAAACCCCTGACATAAGTCCAAAGGTAGCCGCCACTTCTTTTCATCAAGGTGGTTTCATCAAAGGTTCCATGACGATTCAAAATATCAAAATAAAAAAAATAACAAAAAACGATACTCTGTTTAACACGTTACTTCAGCTCTAGCTTTAAACCCTCAGTTTTGTTAGACATGTTGTGTTGAATACGGCCGTCACGAATTTGATCTATTCTTATCTAATTCGGTTCTCAGACCACTTTTGTCAGTGAAGGCCAAGGGAAGCCAGACAACAAGAGCTTGGCTGTTAATGTTCTTTTAGATAATTCAATCTATCTGACCGGGCTACAACCCTGTATAAATCAATCTAAAAAGAACAGAAGTTATCATCGAATTACGTATATCTTAAAATGCCGTCTAATTTTAAGAGCCGTTTTAAGCGGTGGCAGAATAAAGCACACATGCTGCACTAGGGATTTTCGCCGAATGACGAAGTAAGCATTCAAAAAATTCAAACGTGATCTTTTGGAGGTATTCCAAATTAAACTCAATTTAATTGAACTATCGGCAAGGTGGCCTCATTGATTACCATGGGGCCGTTTTAAAAGAATGATGTCGCTTTTCCTCGCCTTCTCTTTAGTGATCCATGGTACGTCAAGGTGGTAGGTCGATTTGGCTTGAACCCGCAAGTAAAACGCGGGCGGAGAAAGGACAGTTGCTGCTGGTTAAACGAAGCTTTCGATGTTATTCACTGCTTTAGCTACTTTATGAAACATAAAGGCTCCATAAGGAAACCTAGAAAACTTGTGATAGTAACATTACGAAAATTTTCATCTCAAAACAACTTTCAATATGAAAACACGTTGTGTCGTAGATATGAGTTTTCTTTCTCTTTATTGAAACCCTTATCGATATTGGGTCATTCTCGTCTATGCACACCCAGTCCGAGTTCACATTTCTAAGAGAGCACGTTTGGGCGCCTTCAAAAAAGTTTAAGGTCACCATGAGATGTGAAGAAATTAAGAGAACTCTGAAGCATATCAGGAATGCCGACGTAATCAATCATATAGAGATCCGAAAGCTACGAATACTCTTGAATCAAGGCCCCCTTTATAATTTTACAACTGAAGTGTCCCAGTCGAGTACCTTTTCAAAAACTGTTTACAATTTTCAGATCCTATCGGGCATTTTCATGCTGTTTGAATCAGGATCGATCTTTGCTAAAGCGGTTTCTAGAAAAAGAATGAAAGTTCAACTTTCATAAGTTTTCCGCGCTCTCTGAATCTCTTGGAATGTGGGATCATAGTTTGCTGTACAAAGTCTGTTTCGTGCCTAGCATGTAAAGTAAAGTTCATACTGTTGACAGAAACCAAGTGTGAAGCAATATTAGAGAGTCGTTATCAGAAAGCAATCTTCAATAGAAATGGGATCAAGGCCCTCAGCTGGTCTCCCTTTTGTTGTATAATGTAGTCCCTAAAATGACTTCTTCATTCCAGCACGAGTTAAATCTTAAATGACCACTTGAAAATGAGTTTCGCCTATGGCGTTCTGGCTGAGGGTCACTGGCAACTAGCAACGGAAAATCACCATGGTCAAACGTATAAAGTTTTTGCAGCGTATTTTTTTTTCTGTGGTTGAAAACGTCCCAACGTTTCTGGGCAATAAAAGCGTTTTCAAGTGCACTTCTGACTTGATAGTGAGCACCCTCACGGGACCATTTGCACTTACTTTGTACTAATTTAAGTGCGCTGATCATGATCATGATAAACTCATGAACTTGATGTTTGAAGAGAAATGGCCAATGAGAACTTAACAATCAATGCTGCACCAGTGTTTCTTTTTTTTTCCCTAGTTCTTTATAACGCTTGTTGGGTGCCTATTTCAATAAAAGCTTTCGAATTTAGTGCATTCTCTTAGAACTCTCTGCTGTGTTGAACAAAACGCCTGAATACTCTGTTGATGAAAAACTGTAAGTGTGCACTAAAATTAAATTGTTATAAGTGATTAAATGGACACACACTTCTTGGTTGCAAGCTCTAGGAGAATCAAACAGACTATGCTCTTTAGAAGGCACTTTGCGGCCGACTTTTCCCGCCATCAATATTCTCCCAAATCACTTATGACGGTGACTCACTGTAAATGAAATGACGACAATTTGGAAAAGTAGTTTCATAGTAACTCATTACTTTAAAAGTCAGGGGCCAGATTCACGAGGTCCTTTTAGATTAAGACGTCCCGTAAGTATTGTTCGAATACAAAAGACTTTTAATAGGAAACAATGCTTAGGAGGCATCAATTAAGTAGCGCTTCATGAACCTGGCAGCAAAGCTGAACCGATTTTAAGAGTAACAAAAAGCCTCATTGTATCTGCAATAAAAAAGTAGAAAAGAGAATGTTTTTTAAGCGATGATTAGTTCCCCGCCGAAGAATTTCACGTTTTTTTTTCCTTTTCACCGAGATGAAATGGGCAAAGTAACTGACACAACCGGTGCAAACGAGGAAATAATCGAGCTTAGTCCTCCACCGTGTTTTATTTTCTTATTCGCGCGTTCCTCTTCAAACCCTGCTGAACAGGCTACAGATTTGTTGTTTTCACTGTATACCTGAAAGTCGCGGAACAGGTTCTAATTTTAGAACAGGTAACAACAAAACCCTTGACTTGTTTGTGCCATTTGCGCAGAAGCTTGCATACAAAATCTCGTTCCGCTGGAACTTGAATAAATGCTCAAAGACATTTTGTAAATGACCAGGGAACACGAAGCCGCAGTGAAGTGCTTGCAAACATTCCGATCAGAAGAATGTCGGCTCAACTAGAAGTCATGTTTTGTTCACTTTGTATGGTCGACAATGCTAAAAACTGAAGCTTCTGTTGTTTGCTGGGCGACATAGATTTATTTAGGAAGTGACAGTATCGTACGAATTAGGGGCTCGTAATTAAACAAGAATGGGAGAGCATTTTTGCCATTTTGTCTTTGAACTCAGCAGCCAGTGGCCCTAAAAGAGTTCTTGACCCATATCGAGTGAATTTTAACAAACTCGTGGGAACATTTACCGAAAACAATGTAACGCTGCATAGCTCACACTTCAGGTTTGAAGTTTGTGAGCTCCATGCACCGAGCTGTAACCATTGAAATGCACTTAGCGGCCTGACGGAAAAACAAAGGGATTACACCCCGACAACGACATGTCTTTATTTATGATCGGCAAGTGAAAAAAAAAACAAAAAAAACACTGCTCCAAATCAGAGATTAGTTCACTTTCGAAAACAAATCAAGATGGAAAACGATAAATGAGGTTTTCTAAATCATCCGAGGAATTTTCTAACACGTGGTGTTACGCTCTAAACAGGTGTACTTTGAGCATGTTGCGGGAACGAAAAGAAAATGATATCACATCTAAAGCAAATATCCGACGCGTGGAATCAATTTGTGCGCACCTGAAAAAATAACGCGATTTTTCGCCCATCTTGACATGCTTTTTGCTGTCAAAGCTCTACGCCGATTTCTTTCTTTTTTTTTTTTTTTATTTAAATTCAAAGACGTCTGATGAAAAGACTTTGGGAGGGTGTAAATAAATTGGTAGAATTTTTTCGCGCGTGGGTTGGTAAACACAACACGTCGTTTACAGGTACAAAACAGATTTGCTATTATTTCGAACTCAAGCCAAGGGATTTGTTATGTTTGCTTTCTCTTGAAGAATGTCTTTCACTCCTCGATGGGCGCTAATTCCATTTGCTCTGTGAAGGTGAACGCATTCCTTTAACAAAGACGTCATCTCTAATTGTCGGTGCGTACACTTTTAAGAGAAAGGAAACCGCAGCTTTTGAAATCGCACGTTGGCTGCCAGAAAAACAACGGGGACGCAGGCACGGCACACACTGAAAACGGACGAAGTCGAGTTCAACAATCCCAGTTCTTTATTACAGTATTTACACACGTTAGATAGGCAGGCATACACACGGGAAGGTCTGCGACAGTCCAAGGAAATGCCCCTGTCAAAAATGGATTTCCTGCAAATCTGTTGGCGTACTTGGCGTGCTTCCGTTTTCCATTTTGGAGGATGGAGTTTCCGTGACATTAAAATGAAGTACTTCTTCCATAAGCTCTTGGCATGACTGTAGGTATTCCTGCGTGAGAAGGGTGAACCGGAAAAAACGTTTAGTCTAAGCTTCAGTTCGAGGTTGTTTGTTTTAAGGCGACTTTTCAAGTGCAAAGAAGTGTTCTGTTTTTAGTGTTTTTTCCTCTGGCTGTTAGTCAAATGACTTTATTGTTGAACAAAACCGCGCGTTTAAGTGAAAGTGAAAAAAGAGGCAGGAAGATGTCTAAAGCCTGTGAATCTCACTTTTGGGTAAAGCGGAAGAATTATTTCCCTTATTTGCTACAGTTAATAGTGTATTTGCTTTTGTTTGCTACAGATTGACTGAACGCTGCCGCAGTTTAGTCACAGCGCCTGTCATTAGAAGCATTTTTCTTTCCTTACCGGTTCTATGTTTGTCAGTCT
Organism: Orbicella faveolata; assembly: GCF_042242905.1. Classification (NCBI taxonomy): domain Eukaryota; kingdom Metazoa; phylum Cnidaria; class Anthozoa; order Scleractinia; family Merulinidae; genus Orbicella; species Orbicella faveolata. Next base: position 22,933,933 of record NW_028301536.1, on the reverse strand, counting down.
CTGTAGAAACGATTCCAGTCTTGTTTTCGTCCAAATGCTCTTTTGTTCTGGTGTCGCAAGACCAGAAAATGCAGCGCAAATAGACGACGCAGCTAATGTCGATGGCGGATACATCAAAAACTTCTCATCTAAAAAAAAGAAAACAAATAAATGGGAAAAAAATGGTTAAAAAAATCGCTAAAAATAAATATATAACATTACAAGTTCAAGCGCAATATTGCTTTTACATCAATAAATAAACCAAACTACAAAAGAAATTCTGCACTTTTTGTTTTAAAAGGAAACTGATTACATCGGTGAGTTTACAATAAGCCAAGGGGTAAGAAAAAGTCTGGATCGTTCAACGTTGACGGAGACAAACAATTCAATATTTGTAGTGGGCCAACCCCTTATCATTGTAGCCTAAATAGTTAGGCTCTTCTTACCAGTACAGCAAAGAGCGATGAAGGTCGCCGCATGCTTTCGTATCACGCTCACATTCGGTAAGGAGAGGCGGGAGAAGATCTGCTCCAGAAAATCGTAAGGAGTGACGGCAGACAAGTCCCATTTAAGTTTCCCAAGAACTAAAATTTCCCAATCCTGTAAAATAAAAGGAAGAAATAAAAAGTGCGTTAGTTTGAAAGAAGGAAAAAATTTTCGTGCTTTTCTGGGTTTAATAGCAAAATAAACATTATTGGTGATAAATGGTAAAAAAAAATCATTAAAAATTTTTGCACAAAATTGGTTTGACCGCAAGCACGAGCCTTCCAGAAGGAATGAATGAACACAGGTGATCATGTGTTTTATTTAGTAATCTTACCAGTAATTCTTCACAAGTAATGGAATTGTCTGTATAAATACACAGCTTTTCAGCCGAGAGCGGCGATGTTTCTTTCAGCTTGCTAGCGATGAACATACACACAGCGCCAAGCAACTGGAGTTGACATTTTCTGGTCGGTACAACCGACAAAAATCGGTCAAGATAGTTCACTGCTAAAGGAAAGACCTCTTCTTCGCACATTTGTTCCTCACACACCTAAAAAGTTGAAATCACGAGAAATCTCAAAATCACGGTCAATGTGACGGTCAGGGTGGTGATCTATTTATAAACGAAGGAAATCCGAGTTGATATTTACCTCGAGCATCCAAGTCGTTACCATGCGCCTCATGTGCGGCTCAATCTCCTTCTGTACAATGTTGAAGTATCGACAACTTGGAATATATTTGTCCTCGCAAGTCAGTAAATTCCGCAATACACGGTCATCGTTAAGGAGAATGTGATCTTGGTATGCATAGCGAACTCTCGGTCCCTCGCAGCACAGTAGTTCCATGCTAGGTTCGAAGATCGAACAGTCACAGCGGAAGTTAGGAGGCTACGCTGAAATGTACAGCGCCGGGGCTGTAAAGCAAAGCCAGTTTGAAGTCACAGGCTTCGATTGCAGAAGCAGACACTTTGTTCTATAGGAAGAATGCCGCCGAATCTCTACCTTATGCGTGTGGCCTCTACACAAACTGACCCCCGGCGCAAATTGCAGCTTGAATTATTGTCAACTTGCGCCGAGCAAGTGCAGAAAGAGCTAGAGTCTGGGATTCTATCAAATTTATAATTGACAAGCCGTCATTTAGCATATGCTCAATCGACGTCGTAACGTTGCTGGGTAGATTTTCTACTTTCGCTAGGCAACGTGCATTGTGATGGCTTCCTGCCTTTCAAACACCGACCAATCAGAGCTTAGCGGCAACGGCGCAGAAAAGTCTATCTTGACCGCAAAATCCTTCACTGGACCGGAAACGCTTATAAAACCCACCACACAACCTGACCGTAAAGATTGAGATTTCTCACATGATTTCCGCGCGAAGGATAGATATGATATAGAGATATGCCGTACGGATTGCATGGTAGTTTTGCTGGCAGCACGATTCCCTGAACGCCTTCTATTCTATTTATAAATTTAACTGCGAGGCGGAGCCGAGGGAAGGGATGCCATGCATTCCACCACATAAAACCAACAGTCCATGACGAAACAAAATGAGTGTTGACATCTGAGGGTTTTGTAGATCAAATTTCAATGAGTTCTTGTCTGCTGACAGGTTGCCAGGTATATTTATGGTTCAGGTTTTCCGTTCCCACTGCTAATGATGTCACCAGCGCTTTACAAGAAAGAGAAGATTTCAGTTCACTTTGCCGCAAATTAAAAATTATATGTCAGTTGCGCAAGGGTCTAGAGAGAGTGCAAAAGGTTTTTGCCTAAGTAAACGTTTCAAAAGGTCACGGATGATCGGCATTGCATTGTTCATATACATCCAATAAATGAAGCTAAGTGAAAACCAGCTTTAATCCGCCCGACAGTCGAAGATTATCGCAAAAATTTTACAGTTCTTAAAGATACGAAATGTCCAGGGTTCCCTTTGGATTGCATTTCAGCCTTTAGCGATGTTCCAATGCAGTGCTCTCTTATGAGTATTTGATTGACATATTGCAAAACCAGATTACCAAGAAATATTATCGATTTCCACAGTTTCTTGAAAATTATGTAAGCGCAAGAGTTTCTTGCAACGAAGGGGCAAGTTTAAGCAAAACAGCTGCAATCCTGAATCTTCTACCTCCGGCAGGAGCTGTTTAAATTAAGCTACTTGAATACCCTCATGGCGTTTTTGTTTGAAAGTGCAAATCTGTATTGATTTTTCGGTCACCCCGGGTCAACAAAACAATACAACACAAGATACAACAAGCTAACACAACACAATACGAATGATTGATAAACTCTTCAAGCTTTAGTGTGAGCCCGATCTGAGCCAAAAATGCCTTGGAATATTGTTTCCTAATCATGTAACACCATACATCCTGTTCAAAGATTCTTTTCAACTCGTGACCGAGATGCTAAATTGCTCTCGCTTAGAAAACAATGAAATAAGTAAATTCACGTGGCAATCATGTAAATTTCAACCGTTCTTTTGATTGGACTTTATCTTAGCTGGTTTTCTGTAATTATGATTTGACGTAGATTTGTCTAAATTTGCGCATACCTATATTCTCAGGGAATAAAATGTCCATTACGTCTTTGAACCTCAACGCCCTTGACCCGTAGCATTGTTTTTTCAAACATTTCGTGTGGTTTCTAATGCCTCTCATAGACAGCAACGGGGTCTTTGCAAAATTTCAACACAACATTTCTTGCTGGCAGCCTGAGAGGTGCTAGCGAACGTTACATTTTCGTTGACAAACGATATTCCGGTTCTGACCACTCACTTGGAAAATGACTGATGAACACATTCCCCGCAAAAATGAGAAACCAACCATTTTTTCCTTTGTCCCATGCATATTTAGTTTCTGACTTATTATCCTCTTTCTGTAACAGGAAATTCATGACGATGAAAGCTGTTTTCCGCACTTGGGGTGTAAATCTGTTTTGTGCCTCTCATTCCCACGGAATTCCAAAATACGTGTATCTTTCGTTTGGTTAGATAAGAGAAGAAAGTGACCTTTCACCTCCGAACAGCTGGAAAACATGTTTCTAACGGTTGGGTTTCTTACCAAAATAAACTCTTAAGGTATGATACTTTCTTTCTTTTACGTCAAAGTGAAGCCAATACACACTGTATGTTAATCGTAAGCACCAGCTGCCCCGCTTACAGTGCCGCATGCATAAGAAACAATCTCTTTCCCGCACGGGAACAAATAATTAGTCACTTGGGGCGGGTCATCTCGTCTCGACCGGCCACTCTAGAGTGTCCGCATTAAAAATAGCTTATATTGCGCGAAATGTCTCATTTCCACGAAAAAAACGTGGTCTCTGTGTTTATATAACGAGGTAGCTCAGAAAAGTATGCGGAGCATTTCACGAAAACATCAAATTGGGGAAGAAGAAGCCTTGAGGAAGTCTTGTGACGATAAGATGCGGAGAATGACATAATTAACGGAAAATACGATGTTATGTTGCGATTAAAAAACGCCACAAGAAAATCATGTGAGAATGGTGATGAGTGGAGAATGTTGATTCTTTACCGTTTGTATGATATCAGACTCGGGTGATATGACGCGGGTAAAATCCAGCTAAGCCAGTTAAGCTGTAAAAACAATTTTCAAACATATCGTCGTTGTTCGGGAGCTTGGTCTCTTGATGTGATAGTCGCATGTTCATAGTATCATCGTGTTCTGTTTGTTTTCCGTTAACTGGTGCATAACAGAAAGCAAATGGAAGAGACATCTGTTTTTGTTGCTCTTCCTACTGTTATAATCCGCGCGGGAAAAAATCAAGTTTGTGTCCAGAAATGGCTCAAGTTTGACATCAAAACAAACTGGTACCCGTCTGTTCCCGGAGCAACCACTCATTTGACCGTAACAGTTTGACAAACACGGCTATTTCATCGGTCAGATCTTCCTGTAGTTGAGGAAAGAAAGCAATGAACAACCGAAACTGAACATATCAGAGTGGACTTCTATCCAAAGGCAGCCTTCCTTATCTTCAATCACATCCGTTCCCTATCAGCTATAAATCTAATCTGAGAAACATTTCTTCAACTGTGGTACCATGCTTGCACGAAAGTGAAACTACATTCCACAAATGAAAAACATCTTTAAACTCTAAAGTGAAAGAGTAAACCTTTAGTAAAGCTTTTACTTTCCAGATTCTCTGTCCAAGTGGCTTAACTGAGACACGTGTGTTATTTCAAACGTTTTCGCGCCATATTCACAAATTTGGCCCACACGCACGCATGTATGTTGCCAATGCATAACAATGGCGTAATATTGGCGCATTTTTTTGCGCCATAACTGATGCCGGTCAGCTGTCGGTGGGACGTCACTGAGTGTCAATGCGCCACTCCATCATACTAAACAACAGTAAACTATAATTCCATTTCCACGCGAATATATTCAATCAAGTTATTGTTGTCCTTTGATATCAGACTTAAGAGACATCGGCCTTGGATAACATATACGTTATTGAGGAATTAGATTGATCGGATTTAAGAGTTTGAGATGGCTTAAGGGCAGTTACGTAATTCACAAATATTGAGAGCTGGTAACCCCCCCCCCCCCCCTCCCCCGGCCGAAACCTGGCCTCACCTTTGTAAAGATAATGCATAGGATCATGCATTGAATCACATCTAAGTGTTTTCTTAGTTGGAATATCACTAACAAGATTGGCTTCGTGCGTGATATTAGGTAGAAACCAACCAGTCGCGAAATCCGAAAGGAAAACAGCTTATATTAATCTTCACTGATAACCTGCAACAAGACTAATGGTATTTACCTTTGGTATTGCCTCGAGGGTTCGCTCGAGCCATTCTCATTTATCCTCTTCGAGCTTATTCTCTCTGTTGTATTGACACAACTTCATTGCTTTTGAAAATGCGTCAAATTTAGCCTCCGCCCGTTATCACGAAATGCCGAAATTTGTACGTATCGTTCAATATACTTTCAGGAACAGATTCAATGGGCTCCTTTTAAGTATTTATTAAATTACTGATATTGCACGCTGAGAATAACTCATGCAAGAAATCGGTGATGAAAACGCAATTTATGAGCTGGTCCGGACAGGATCGGCCAAGGGATCACACAAGAGAATTCAGTTAAGTTCAGATTACAAAGAATGTGCGATTATCATAATCTAGCATTGTTCACTTTTTCGGCTGAGTAAAGTACTTGGCAAATGTCAAACACGAAAGTCTAGAACAAAATCTGAGAAGATCTGTCGATAGTTGCCAAATTTTATCCAGAAGTCACTCTTCGTTGATTCCAGGATACTAACGTTGAAGGTGCGTTCTATATACTGCGTCGATCAGCTGAAAAATTTATAGACTGGATACAAACCCAAATCTCCCAGATTGTCCAAGAGTGTCGGGAAAATGTCTGGAAAAATGCACAATCAAACACGAGATTCCGTTATTCAAACTACTGGAACTTGAAGTGCCTTGAGGTCAAGGTCTTAATTAAAGTGCTATAAAGAAAGGTAGATAACAGGCACTGGCGCACTTTCCTGTAACAATCTTTATTATGTGGCTGAACTGGTATAGCCCACAATGACAAGGAGAATTCTGATTGGTTCAATGGCGGTCCGAATTTTGCAATACGCACCGCTAAGATGGACTACTCACGAAATTATTTCGGCGAATTGTTTTTTCAATTCACTGCACAAAATAAACATCTTTTTGTTGAGTAGAAATCTTTTAACTTCATGTTTGAAGGACAATTTCACTTAAATGTTCACAAAAGCGGCATGAGAAACGGAAATAAATGCTTACGTTTCGGGCACGTGTTTACCGAGAATGGATCGCCGCACCAATTTATCAGCAGATTAAAAAAAGCCATTATAATAGATACTTGACTGATTTAGCTTGTTCGGTCCGTATTGGAGAAATATTGGTCGAGCTCTTTTTTGCACGTTTAATGGACCTCGCCAGCGGCTCGGTCCAACATTTCTCCGAACAAGCTAGTACATGCCTACATACAAGAAGGGTGTAGAGAGGGTGCGTGAATGAATGAATCTCATTTATCAGTTTAATTTTCGGCGATTTCTCAGCTATCAGCTCAGTTTGCAGTTCTCAGATCTCCGTTATCATTTAGTTAAAGGGGCTCAGTCACGGTATTTTGAGTTATTTTGGCCATGTACAAAATTACCTTTAAACAGTGGTAAGAAACCTGAAAATAACAGTTCAGTAAGATAGAAAAACACCAAAGAGATAATGATAAACCATAAAGGAACAAGGAGGACTAAGGATGGAGAAGATTGACACGGATTACAAACGACGAATTTGAAAAATTGAGGCTAAACTTTTCAATACGCGCAAACCGTGACTGAGCTCCGCGGCATTTCTCAGCTATGACTGTCAAATCTTAATTTTGAGCAATTCTCAACTATTTGGTGTACCAGTTGCATCCTATACAGATTGTCTTTCGGGGAGAAAGTTTTCTCCCTAGCGTCCGTTTATGAAAGAAGAATTTTGGTAGGGACGGGGAGAGGTCGGGGGTCGGCAATGCCATCATGCGATACGATCGCACAGTATATCCAAGATGGCGGCCACTCTGAAATTTTTCGAAGAAGACCTGGAGACGAGATCAGTTGAAAGAGATTGGGAAATAGTCGCCTGTCAAAAGTTTGCCTGAGTGAGACGAGTCGAATTTTCTGGCTAAGATTTAGTCGCAGTTTTGTCCTAAAAAGGCAGTATGTTGCGGAGAAGAGCGCTTAGTAAGTTACCCATTTAATTATTGTGATGATCGCACATCATCGCCGTTTTAAAAATTATTGCAGATGGAAGATTTGTTTCTCAACAAGTTGGTTTATGAGTGGAAGCCATCTTGTTTTTCTTTTTGTAGAGAAGGTCGCTTTAAATTACTACTTAACTTGTCCGGAATTCAAAAAGATTATTTTTCCATGATGTAGATTTTTCCCAAAATTTAAGAAAGCTAGCAAAAGCTTATGCATAGTGGTCTTGAAGGTTTGTTAAAGACTCTGCTTCATATCACATGCCCCTGGCAGAGACATCTCAGAGCATCCATGGGCAGTTCCTTTGACCAGAAAGACGTTCTTTTACAACTCCATTCTTTGGCATCCAAGAGCGAGAACTGAAACAAAAGGATTAATGTAACCTACTAGACAGAAGTTTTGTAGAGAGAAGTTTTTGATTTTTTCCCATCCAGATTATTAGACCAGCCACCTAACTGCTTGTCCAAGCTACTGCCTCAACTTGTTAACAAGCTGATAATTGTTCTTTATAATGTATGTATGTAGTAGTGAGGTTACCACAAGTTATATTCGCTTTTTGCTTATTTGCTTCTTTTTTTTTTTTTTTTAGCTTTGTTTGGTTTCAAGAGTCCCTTTGTCTCTGCTGCTTGCTGCTTCTTAGCCACAGAATCTGGAAGTGTAGATAAGAAGGTAAATTGTCTTTCAATTTCCTCATGATATCAATAAAATTAGATGTAGAAGTATGGAGGGCTAATGCAACCTGTATATTGTATGTGATGTAAAATGAAATAAACACAGCATAATTTCTAAACTGTAAACATTCTAAACATACACTAGATATTTATTGGAAAAAATGCATTTGCTACAAAGACACCTAAGTACAAAATGGAGAGGGGCATTGAATTGAGGTGGGCATTTATTAGAAGGAGGCTGTTACATTAAAGTTAAATAAGCTGGTTGCATTCTGAAGTTCTCTTCATACACAGACCATGTTTGTCTTGCACTGCTCACTATTAAATTGCTTTTTCCTATGACTCTCTAAGGAGACTGTTCACAGACTAAGGTGTTGAATAACGAACTAAGAAGGAATTGAAACCTCAAGATTACAGTCTTGTGAAGATGATGACATAATTTATAGCTTACAGATGAAGAGGCAATCATCTCAAAATGTCTGAGGAAATCAGACAACATTTGTCCTTGAATTGTACAAAAAGAATATCAAACAATCAACAGTGTCTTGTAGATTGATAATTATGGGCGTAACACAGTTTTCCATATGATTTTTTCCCATCCAGATTATTAGACCAGCCACCTAACTGCTAGTCCAAGCTACCGCCTCAACTTGTTAACAAGCTGATAATTGTTCTTTATAAGCTACGCAGCCAAAACAGTTTCCCTGGGAACTTTCTTTGCTAACCCTTTTTCTATTGACATAGGCTTATTTCTTTCTTTATACAGAGCACAAGCAGGTTTGAGTTGGTGGAAATGAGTGGTTGGTCAAAGGTAGTGCTGTCACCTGACCCAGTCACATCTCTAGCTCATTGTGTCAGTGCAGATTTTGATATGACTGACGGCATTGCTAACAAATTTAGAAAGAAGTATGGCACCTATGAGGATCTCATCAGAAAAGGTTACATCAAATTTCTTTTTTGCGCAGTAATTCTTACTTAATAGCTCCAGTGAATATGGAAATCATTCCTAAATGGTAGAAAGAGGAAGGGGGGAAGCTTATTTCTGGCCTTGAAGGAGGGAATTTCTACAAGGGGAAATTTGTTTATGGTGCTAAATCAGCTAGCTGATTTACCACCAGTTTATTTATTTACATGTAGTAATCGCAATCTTGGGGAAGCTTGTAATTGGGGGTGGCGGGGGGAGAGAGATTAAATAGAGATGAGTGCAGTTATACCAGTTGGGCTTATTTGAGAGGGAGCCTCTATCAAAATATTGGCTCTAATGCTAGCCCAATTCTATGCTGACTGATGAGGTTACTCTTTGTAATCATGTTACACGATTTGAAGGTTTATAGACCACACTTGTTCTAATGATAATTAATATATTGCCATGGATCATTAACAAAGCAATAATTTCTGTGTTTCTTTAGTTACCACAGACGTATCAGTGGAATAACCTAACGTATGAACACAACTTGGCATGGGGTTTTGAAGGGATTACAATTGAATAAGAAAAATTCTTTTAAAAATGTATTGCTCTCGCTAAAAGATAACTATCCTGATGCCAAATTTTATTTTCATAGGGCTTAGACTGGTTTTTAAATTGCATACTGTCAAAATGTTTGTGCATCAATACATCACTCTACTTTACAGGTCTTTATTTTCAACAAGCCAGACAGGTGGGTGACATTGCTGTGTTGGAAAGGAATGAATCAAGCTTTGTATATTACCTGGTAAATATCTTTTAATCAGAATTTCGATGTTTATTCTTTTTGAAACAAATCAGATCAAATGCTTGTGTTTTTTATATATCTTTGTCACAGTAACTACAAGCTTTCAAACTAATGTCTGTAAGTCTTGACAAAGCCTTCAATCCCTTTCATTATAGGCATTCATGGTTAGTGCACTTGGCTACAGATCGAGTGGTCTGGGTTTGAGCCCTAGCCGGAGACATTGTGTTGTGTTGTAATGGGCAAGACAATTTCACAGTGCCACTCTCCAACCAGGTCTATAAATGGGTACTGGCAAACTTAATGCTGGGGGGCAACATTGTGATGGACTAGCATTTCATCCAGGGGGAGCAGAAATACTCCTAGTCGTTTTATACTACTGAAACTGTGATAATCACTGGCCTGATGTGCCTCTTGGCTCGTATACAGACTTAACCTTACTGTACTACCTTAAAAACGTCCTCAAAATTAGATTATACTGTGTGCCCTGGGCTATTTTCGTTCAAATAATGATAAACACTGCAAGTGACTGGATGAAAGACCATATATTTGAACTGTGGAGAAAGATATGAAGACATGATTGATCATCGCAGTTATACACACAACTAAAGCAGTTGTGAAATTAATGCCTGAAAAAAAATTTAGTCTTAAATGGGATTCCAACCCATGACCTCTGCAACACCAGTGTAGTGGTCTACCAGTTGAGCTATCAAACCAAAGTTCTGGGAGCTGGTCACTTTGTGATTTTGTAACATACCATTAGATGGTGGAGATAGGAGTGAATATATCAAAGACCATATATTTGAACAGCAGAGAAAGATATGATATAATTTCACAACTGCTTAAGTCTTGTATATAACTGTGATGGACAATGTTTAATAATAAACACTGTTCTATGGGAACAGAGAGTTTTTGCCACAAGTCAGCAGAAAATGCTATGAATTGAGAAAATATATAAACGTGGCAGGAAACTATAATGAACATATCAAAACATTACAAAGAATTTGGGACATCATTACTGTTAGTTACAAATATCAACCTTGTAACTATGTCACCGAAAAATTTCCTTAGACACGAATCACGGGATTAAGTCTAGACAAATCAAGTACGCGACTCTAAAAATACCTTTAAGAAGAACCCCCTAACCAAAATAGAAAAAAGGCTTTGTTATTGGGTCTGTGGGTAGTTCCAAAATAAAGGTTGATTGTTTGTTGCCACTGGTCCAGATTTCACGAACCTCTACAACATTTGTGGGAGGAGTCAGCTGGGCTCCCATAGTGCCTCACTGTGCCCAGAACTGTGAAATGGGTCGTGGTGAACTTTCAGGACCTAACGAAATGGTGGAATCACTTCTGATTGACTGTCATCCCAGGGGGGAAGAGCAGTACTCCTAGCAACTTCATGCTACAGAAACTGGAGTAACGCGCCACTTGGTTGCTTCAATCCTTTGATTAATAGTAATGATTTTTTTTTTTCGAAATTTTGCAGATGACAAGAGAAAATTGGTGGGACCATGCCACACCTTCGTCTATGCGCGCCTGTTTAGAGCAATTGAGAATACACTGCCAAGAACATGGTGTGGACAAGTTAACGATACCTCGTCTGGGGACCGGCGTGGATAAGATCGATTGGCCTTTCGTCAGAAGAATTCTTGAAGACGTTTTCAAAGACACTGATATATCAATTACGGCATATACATCAAGATAACCTCGATTCTGAGCACTTCATAAATTGAGTTTTTTTTTCTATCAACTTAGATCACGGGCACCATATCAAGAGGACGGCGAGAAGAACGCGCGGCAAAGTTGAGACAGGAAGGCGAGGACCTCGCGCGCTTCGCTCGTGGTAAAAGTCAGCGAAAAGGGCCCTCGCGCGTTTCTCGTTTCCTCTTTCCCTTGGATCTGATTTCCTGCAACAGATAAAACACATTAGCATCACCCAACTAGTGGACTAATGCAAATCCTGCATTTTGATTGGCTACGCTACTAGAGGACTATTAGTAATAGTCCTCGAGTAGCGAAATTGGCGCAATCGAGCGTGACGCTTTCTTTCGTTTTATTCCCAAATAAATATTTCTTCAACTTGTATTTGCTAACTTTATTATTGCCTTTTCTGACCGACTAGTTGGGTGATACTAAAACAATTAGACCCTTCGCCCTCAAGGGCCACGGGTCAATAGCCCATTCGGCTTCGCCTCATGGGCTATTGACCCGTAGCCCTTGCGGGCTACGGGTCTAATTGTTAATTAGTTGTCGAGTAAAATTCAGCTCATTCATGATCTACTTAGGACCCGTACATACTAGAGTGGTTTTCACTTGATTGTCGGAATTAACTCGCATTTGCTTTGGTTTCACATCACTACTCTATGTGGCTGGCTTAAAAAAAAAACATTAAACTCTCGGCACTTTGTCCAATCAGAAGTAAAACCAAAACCAATCATGACTTGCTCGCATACGTTTTCCTGCGCTTCATGCCTGATACATCGAGTCTTGATTGGTTCACGGGATTGTCTGTGGTCCTTATAATTGGCAAGAGTAATTACCTTGGTTTTGGTTCGACGACACTCAATTGATAAACCGCCTTAATCCGAATAAACTATATTTGATAACGGGTCAAAAGGGATGAAATGCTTTTCGTGCGCACAATCATTTTCATATGTAAATAAGAGCCGAACAAACCGCTGGCTACTTAACAATTATTCCACTAGTGCGCGTTGGATAAGTAGATAGCCAACTCGGCGCAACGTACCTCGTAGGCTACAACAACAATAATAATAATAACAATAACAACAACAACCATAACAATAACAATAATAATAATAATTTTTTTTTTTTTAATATAATAACAAGAACTTTATTGAAATCTCCTTAGAAAACCTATTTACAAATCTTCACACATTCCACTATAATAATAAAAATAATGATAACAATAATAATAACTTTTTTAAAATTTTAGCGTCATTATGTATTTATTTAAACTTTCAATTTGATCTTCACGCGGATGTCTGTTAAACCTGTAAAACATGTTTCCGTATCTAATCATGATATCATGGTTACTACAACTAATACTAATACTACTATCATCATCATAACACTAATTAACATATTCCATACAAATTGGTATATACAAGGTAAAAGTAAGTAAAAGAAATAAACTATTAAAACCTATTTCAACAGTGTTTACATAATGGCTCCCTCCTGGGTTTCAACGTCAATATCGGTATATTACAAGGTAAAAGTAAATAAAAGAAATAAACTATTAAAACCTATTTCAACAGTGTTAACATAATGGCTCCCTCCTGGGTTTCAACGTCAAAGTCACAAAAGGCTTTCCTTCTAGCTCTTGAACCTCTTAGGCAGATTAGTGCGGATCTTAGTAAAGCGAAGGATGTCCTTGCTCTTATCCAGGAGATTGTTTTAGCATAATGTTCTCCTTTCTTGATGGAGATCAGCTGCGCCAGTCTGGAATGGTATTGCAGGCACTCGTTTCCCATGCCGCCTGTTGACGTGAAAATAAGGGGTGTAAAAGTTCCTTGTTCGATATCCAAAACCCTCCTCGCGTAAAGACGCTTCTTCTCGTTCTCATGATTGCGGTATATCTGTTGGAGCTCTAGGTCCCTATACGAATCAGCATTAGGGTGACAAACCCTCACGTCAAAGAATGCTGATCGTTGGTTCTCCCAGAACCCGCGCGCATGAATATCTAATCTCGCATCTGGAGCTCGATTAGAACCTCTTCCCAGCTGTTCACCCGAGATGTCTTGCAGGACAGGCTCAATCTCAACATCGGTACAAACCATATTCAGGAGTTCAGCTTCTAAGTCCCTCAGCTCATTGTGACGTTGGGTAACGAACCCACCTCTCTTGCATATCATTGCGTGGTCCACTGTAAAAGCATCACCGCATACACAGGTGGAGGGGATATCATCGACCGGCCAATCGTAGCGCAGTTTGATTGCATCGCGGAACTCTGTCTTATTTAGATTGAAACCCATTTCACGAAGGGGGAGTACCGTCAGCCAAACAGATGACCCTTTTTCCGCAGCAAGGTCAAGTGCCCGTTGGACTTTCTGTGGGGCTACCCCTCTGATATGCTCTGTCCTGTCTTGGAGCACCGTTGCTCTCTCATTCCTCATTGCCTGTTGTAGTGGCTTGACCAAAGAATCATCAGGCATCTGATGGGATTGAGCCACGATCTGTTGGACCAGCGGGATGGTAACTTTGACGGAGGAGGATTGCTCAAGATTTGCGTCAAGACACGGGTTTGTCATGCCAAGCCCCCCTAGACGGACTGGCAGTGCTAGAATGTCCCTGTCCAGCCGAGTGCACCTATGCTCCGTAATTGCAGGGATGAGCACCTTAGATATGGCATTCTCCAAAGGCTCCAATAATTCTTGAATAATAATAATAATAATAATAATAATAGTAATAATAATAATAATAATAATAATAATAATAATAATAATAATAATAACAATAACAATCATCTCATATCCAATAAGCGCGAGTGGAATGTTTTATTAAAAACTCCCCCAAAATATAGAAAACTAAACTGAAATTAAAAACAAAATGCCCCCCCCCCCGCCCCAAATCACGCGTACGCGTACTATATTTGTAGAGCACGGCATAATAGCTGTTATTGCAGTTATTAGCGGCTTGACACACAAACGAGGCGAAAGGGTCAATTCTGCATGGTATTGACCCTTTCGTCTCGTTTGCGTGCCTTTTAAAACAAAAGAATATTTGACCGCAGACTCGAATTGCGTTATCCAACGATCCAGGTTTTAACAAAAGCGATTAGCATGGGTCAGTGAATTCACACGATATTGTGACTAGTGACCTAGGGAAGGCGTGTGGTGGGATGGTAGTGACACCTAGAAAGCTTTGGAAGGTTCTATTTTTAAGACTGTTAAATACAATAAATACGCACCACGCAACCGAAGCCTTGTTCGGTGATGGAATCGGTAAAGACAAATGAGTCTTACAAACGAAGGAAACTACTGTAAAGAGCAAAAGTTAGTCAACACAGCACTACCCTGTTCGAAATATATACCCTGAAAATGGCAACACGCAAAGCACGACTTTTCTGATAAATCGAAATCTTTTTCTCATTTTAAATTGTGAAGTTTTGTGGGGAAATTTTAGGAGAACTCGTAGAAGCTTAAAGCCGAGTGGGTAATGTTTAAACGTTTTTGCGGTAAAAAAAAGTCCAAAGAGTATTAAACTGCCAACCTTTTTTTCGTTAAGAAAAGGTTCCGCTGTTTGGTGGAGGTTACAGAGTGACGGTAGCAACCCGATATTCCATATGCTAGGTAGGGGAGGGGAATGAGGAGTGAGTCTTTTGGGCGCCCAAGGCGAGGTGCATGGTGCCTCAGAGCGTGCGCAAAGGTACTGAAAAGTTTCTTAAGAAAAACGTTTCTTTTGCCGGTAGGATTCTCAACTAAACCCGAAACCTTTATCGTCTTCGGGGACATTGCAACGGACCGCAGAGACAGGGACTTTGGCCTAAAGTTGATATTTTCTACTTACAGTTATTTCTGGTGCCATCATTACTAAGTTAGAGTTACCTTCCCTCAACTTTTCATCCTATCTCCAAACTCTGCGAGGGCAACTGCTCACCGCTTGGAGAATGTAACGACCATTTACAAACTAGCTATTGCATTCAGTCAAATAAATGCTGCTTATCATATAACCACTAATGAAATTCCCGGCGAGCTTTCGCGCGAAAACGCTGGTGATATCTTCATACGTTATCTTCACAGGCGAAAAGATCACCGTTGTTATGGTTGCGTAATCAATAAATGTCTTTTTTTGCAGCGAAAGTGAAATGGTTTGGTATTTCATTGGTCTTTGTATGATGATGACCAGGTATTGTCAGTTTTAACTGTGTCAAACCTAGAAGATTTGAATAGAAATTATCAGTCACAGGGCGTCCCGGCAACTGACAAATGACACTCGAATCGAAAGAGTGAGCAAAATATAGGGAAAAATTAACAATTCTCATACGAAAACGATAGGAACTAAAATTAGGAAGCTTTCTTTGAGTGAGGTCAGGAGCCCATCACTAGGAGCGTGCTGATTTTTCAGACCGGTCTATTTTTTAGGCTTCTTTTCCCGCGAAATAGGTCGGTTCCGGTGTACATGAGCACGCATCGCTAAGGAAAGAAACGGCTTACCTCACATCAGGAGCCCATCACTTCTTCCTGATCCTGTGAAATGATGACGTCAGTTGTAAAATAAGTCTGTGCTTGTGATTGGTCATTGAAGTTCTTACGGGGGTCCGAATTCGCGATAAATTTAAACTAAAAATAGATCGGTCTGTGAAAACGCCTTGACATGAATATGGTGTAGTTGCACGCTCCTAGTGATGGGCTCCTGGTGAGGTGCAGGATCGCGATACAATTGATTCAGTGCTTTAAAGAATGACGTATGAGACAAATGTGGTCCATTCTTATGAAGGCAAGTAAGTAGAGAGACATTTTTCTGCAATCTGGCACCTTGCAGCTTTCTCAGTTAAGGGCATACCCTCTTCACAATCCCAACAACCACCCAATCGGCTTCAATATTTAAGGTCTCGTCCCCACTACGCCGGAAGAATTTAAAAGCGGAGGTTCATTTCTTTTGTTAGGCCTTCTGTCCACACTAATCCGGAGAAGTTGTCCACCGAAAACGGAGCTTATCGAAAAACGCTCTTGAGAATTAACCGGAGGGATTTGAAAACGGAACCTTGGGTTTTAGTGTGGACGTTTTAGTCAGGATGTTTTAAATCGAGTTTGAAGCTTTTTAAGGCCATTCCACTGAAATAGAACCTGCACTGAGATTTTTGTCAAACTTTGCCTATTGATTGTTTATATTATAGGAACTTAAATTTTGAAATAAAAATGAGGGGTCCCCATGTTCGTTTAGGAGCAACAGCACCTTGTTTGTACCCAATAAATCCTTATAATAGAACCATGATTATAATCACGATTGCTTGCTAAATGGCGATTTACCACTATGGCGAGGTCCAGTCGTAAAGAAAAAGCCGCCATTTTTTTAATGCGCGCGCGCTAATCACGTGTGAAATTATGCGCAGTAGGGATTCGCAGTGCAATACTGGGGAATGACCTTAAAACTTCAAAATCTATATAATCCATAATTCAATATCTAAAAACTCTATGATTGTTACGTCCAGCAATAATTCGACCTCGTCATCCGATCAGAAAAAGTACTTAGTTTTGTTGTTTTCCTCGGGTTTGTTCTTTGTTTGGCCGGACTTCGACATTTGTTTTTTTTGACATCCGTTCAAACAGGTTTAAAAAATGGCGGGAACAACAAGCGGGTAGCCACGTCACGGGTTCAAGTTGCGCCTAGTTATGCGCGTGCTCACCGGTGCACTCAGGCGTTTCTGTTCCCTGTGATTGTTGCGTTTTGAAATTTCTACAGTGTAGTGTGAAGGGAAAACATTGTTATCGTTTTCTAGTGTGGATGACGGGGAGCACTTGATGCGATTTCAGAGTGAACCCCTCCCCCCGACTTTTCTAATTCCTCCTGCGCGTAGTGTGGACAGAACCTAGCAGACATCCTCAATGTAACCCACATGAATGCCATCATCGGCAGGTAAACATCAGTGGCGAATCCAGACCTTGAGCCAAGGGGGGGAGGGGGGGGGGGTCTTTTTTTGCTTGCCCTGCCGGCTTTTCTTCCCTCTGCGATTTTTTTTAACCCAAAATACGTTACCAAGCACAACTCATCCCACAATGACTGCTCAAACTTTGAGAAAGGTAAGCAGGAAAACATTTGGAACAAAAAGTTCGCTGTCGCAGAATGTACGCCTTTCCCGTACAAATACTTCTTTTAGCAGATTGGGATAACACTGACCCACTGTATTTGAAATGACATTTTTCAACGGCTTGTGCTGTTTGTCAATCAACAATTCTTTTTATTTTTGCCCTATTTTCTTGGTCCCTCTTGGGTTTGGTTTATACATCATTGTAACAGCTGTTACTGTATTAAGGGCATCACGCAGTTTTGATGTTGCAGAATCAGGACTAGAGGATCCCGTGCATGCTACCAACAGCATTGAGAAAGTCTACACATGAGTTTTAGAACTAGGGGAAAACAGACAGGCATCAACCTGGAAAGGTTTCAGTTGTTTGTAGGATTTATCAATTTTATTCATAACGGCCTCCATACAGCAGGTAAAAGCCCAAAACAAAGCCGAAAAACAGTAACCTCCTGAAATAGTGGGAGAAAACAGGAAGCAGGCCAAAAAAAAAAAAAAAGGAAAAAATAGGAACCTGACGCCCCAAAGCTGGCACAATCAAAGAATTGGTCGAGCAGATTAAAATAGATCTTGACGTGACTGTAACAGGTTAACAGGTCATCTGATCATTTACATCAGCGGTGTCAAATACAGCTTGTATCGCGTTTCGTGTCGAATCAAAGAGTGATCACGGATGGCAGAGTTGACAGTAACAGTTTTAAATGTTAAATGGATGAAATACGAAGCCTTATAAAGATGGAGGTGTCGGAAAACGAATCTTTGGCAACCTGGTTTTCTACTCAACAGGTAACCTTGAGTAACAAGTAACAACAACTGTAACTCCGCTTTTATCAATTACTACCAAAGCTCGTGCAATTTTGTTATTTACTGTAAGAATATTTCCATGAAATACATAAGAAAAACTAGAATTAAGATATCGCTATTAGTTATAATTACTGTATCTCAGTACCAGGTAGACAATGTGAAACAGGGACCTATCTTTGTTTTCCTCTCATTATGACTTCTCCAAGTAAATATATATGATAAACATCACTGAAAAACGGTCTTGATCCTGCTTTTAGAGCCTCAGGTCCTCCTTATGTTTTATTCGTATTAACTTACGCTTAACGACGGAGGCTTTTTGACAACTGAGAGTCGGGATTATCGGAAATTAGAAGCCCTCATATTTGATTGCTGCCGTCTACAGTCACGAAAACACCATAAAACGAGTTTACTGTTTGCCCTGACCTTCAGAAAATTCACCGATGAGGGTAAAACGTGTTAAAAATTTTACCACATGCATCCGTTGAAAGTGTCATAACAACCTCGTTCCCAGTATCTCTATCCTTCTCACCCGGTCTGATTCACGTGCTGGTGCTTACAGCCGATACAACACGCATTGTGATTGGCTATTTTCAAGACCGAGCTAGAGAGAGTGAGAGTGTGGCACGCTCTACTTCCACCGACCTGTGGCTGTTACATTCTTGGGATCTCTTGAACCCGTCGATGAAATCTCATCCTCTCACGTTGAAACCACGACGGAAAAAAAAAAAAGTTTTGTTAGCAAAATGAAGGAATTTTTGGACTATTATTTCTAGACTACTGTAATATTTTTGATATGCTGGGTTCGGAAATAGGTCGAACAGATATCCATTGATACGAGACGAATTGTAACTGGACGTTTAAATCACCTGCCATTTATATAACAGACTATTTATTGACCACGCAGCACGAGGAAGGTTCGGTCTGAGAAAGAATCAGACTTTGGTCTTGCTGTCGGTCAATACAGCGGAATCTCAGGTTGAGACTTCCCTATCCTCACGGTCGACAGCCTTCGTGCACCCGTTAACTATTGCTGCCAAAATATAGTAGACGTATGCAGATAGCAAAAAAAAAAAGTATTTTTTTTTCATTTGTCACCGAGCAAAAACTATCCCGATTGTACAGGAATCGAATGCCGATTGTCTCGATTCCTACCCTCTACCAAAGCAGAAGGGAAACTTTTTACCGGCTCCCTGAATATTGACTTCACTCGACTCACGCGTATACCCAAACACGTGTGAAAATGCCGGTCGCGTGATAAGTCAAAACATCCTCTCCACTCTCTCCTTAGTGGAATTTTGCTAATTTTTATTTTTTGTTTTTAACCATGTAAATCAGAAAAATAATTGACCGTTGAAGAAAGAAAAACAAGAGAACATAGCGGCTTATCGTTCTACAAGTTTCAGTGGCTTGGATCCACTATGAAGCTTTCAAAATTCTGAACTGAAAAATACGTCAGTGACATTACTTCCCCACCAAGGCCTGGGCGGGTATGTATTTTTCAAAACATGTGCCTTGATTGACTACGTGCAGTGAGAGGATTGGGTACGAATGAAAATGACCATGTAAACACGAGATTCGACCTCACGCATACAGGAAATGGGTTTTTTAATGCTAAATTTAGGGAGAAACGTCTAACGAAAAATACAAAATTGTCGCTCAGATGTTTAAATTGTATCACTTTAACTCTTATTTTATGCTAGTTTAAAGTTTTGCGTATGATTTGAGTTTAAATCTCATCGCGAAGTTGAAACGTGTATCATCCGTCCATATCCGACTCTTTTGTAACAAGAACAATGGCGTTCTTTGTTATATAACATACGTGAGTCTTGACTCTCGTGTGCAATTTTCAAGTCTCGTGTTTTTATGATAAGCATGTTCTTCAAAGCAAAAATTTTCTCCTTCGGTTATCCAAAGGTTAGTTACGGGCTGTTGTCGTCCTGTAATTTACCCTTACTTCACCGGAAAAAAGATTTGACTTGTTCACTGCTTTAAACACGATCGAAAACGAAACAAGGCACCTTTAATACCGGACAGTTTGTAAACTTCAGCAAGTACGGCGGGGAATCCGAACTCTCACTCGACCTGCAAGAGATCTACAAATGGTGTCATGGAAGATGCTTCGAGTTTCAACGATTCTAATATCAGTGCTTCCAGCGATTACTCCGAAAGTAGCTTTCGTCCGTTAACTCCAAAGAAAAACCTCGAAACAAGCGTTCTAAAATCGCGCTCAAACTCCAAGCGATCTGAAGCGGTTGTTGTGGACGATGCCTTGAGTTTAAATGGGGATCAATGTTCTGGCGAAGGTAGCGAAACGGCATCAGTTAAGAAGCAGAAAGATCGAGGGGTAGGTTTTTGGTAGTAGCAAGTAAGAAATGGCAGCCTCTCACAATCTCTATCCCTTGTATTCAGTTTATACTTTTAAAATTTAAAATAGCTTATAAAGTTTAGTTTCTACGTCCACAGGTTCATACACACACATCAGATCTTGGTCACAATTTTTCTAAAGTTTAATATAAACTCCTAGGCTTAACGAAACTACTCTGATGTTAAACTGGAATAAAAACCGAGAGCGTTCGTAATTTTATAGACTGCCAGTGAGCTGCAAGGGAGTATTTATTTTTCGCGTGTTGTCAGACAGCAACCCGAGACACTGCTTTGACACTCACAGCACACATCACATGGTTGACAGAGCAAGGCTTAAGCTTCCGTATGTGCTATGACATGGATGCACTAGAATCACAGTCGAAAATACACGTTTGTGGGATACATTGGCACCTATCTACTGCAGACACCAGAGGGGCAGAGGTTAGGGTCTCTGTCACGGAGGTGTCTGTATTGGATAGGCAGTAGGCTGTGTGCTGATGTCTACTATTGCTCACGTGGCAGGAAACTTCTGCTAAGCACTGTCCCTATTATTGTACTCCAGTATCTTGCTGTTTCACCAGAATTTAGGGACAGCACTCTGATTGGTTGCTTGACAAAAAGCCTTGTTTAAAGTAGACACTGGCACGAGATGCTTGACATAACTTAACACAGTGTTATGCAGTGTCCCTTATTGGTACTTAATTTTGCTGGTCTTAAATTTCCTGATTTTGGACATTGAAAATAAATCACGAAATTAAAGACCCAATCTATTAACTGGTTTTACTGGTAAGTTCAATTTTGTATCTACTGTTGTGAAAAATTATAATGTTATGCCTTTTGCTTGTTCCAGTTTACCTTAAAAGTCAATTTAAAAAAATGCATTTTGCTTGTTCCAGTTAATGTAGAAATTTTAAAAAGTTCAGTCTTTTCAAAAATAACATGAAGTTGAGAATGCTTGAGTTGCAAAATTCAATGCCCCTTTTTAATATTTGCCTATTGAAATCGGGAAAATAAAACCCTGTGAAATACTGTCCTGGTAAATTCGTGAAATTAAGTACCTGTGAAATTAAGCACCAATAAGGTAGGTCTGTTTTTAGGTCACATCATGTTTGTCGAAAAATGTTACCTTGTGAATCTTAGCCATTTAGAAACTTGTGAAGTTGGAGGAAAAGTGGTTATTTTGGACACCTGGGTATTATAACAATGATCCAAATAGAGAAATGCAAACTTAATAAATCTATCAATCTTAACAGTTTTTAGGATATTTGTATATTCACAATAAGAAAACTAGCGCATCTTTTTGCAGTCTGAATGCTCCCACAAAGTGATAGAAAAGCGGCGCCGTGATCGTATCAACACATCCTTGGGAGAGCTTTCCCAGCTCCTACCAGCACAAAGTAATGGAAAACAGGTACTACTTTTTCACATTAACAGATCCAACTTTAGACTAAAGACCTATGGATCCAGAGCTTTTTCTATCTCAGGTAGCTCCAGAACTTTGGAACAAACTACCCAATGATATTCATTCATTCGAAAATCCAAGTCTTTTTAAATGTAAACTGAAGAGGTACATCTTTATAAAAATTATTATTTTAGCTAGAAAGAATTCTTAATTTATTTTATTTTTTATCATTGTTCTGTGTATTTTATCTCTTAGAACTTTCTTTTTAGCTCTTGTACTTTTGTAAAGCACTTAGAACAGATCTGGATAGGCACCATATAAATATTTATTATTATTATTATTATTATTATCGTCCTGACATAATGTTTGCTTAGAGTCCTTAGGGCTGAGACCAAACCATGGTCCTGGGGCACTAGGGGATAGCCAGTTTTTAGCTTGATGGCACCCTCCTCAAAATGTGTGCTGTACCTAGCAAGGTTATCTTTTGTAGTTCACTGATGCTTAATTGACCAGGAATTCTTCCAAGATAAGTTTCTAGTCCCTTTTTGATGGCTCCAAGTGCTCCAATGATAACTGGTATCGTTTCTGTTCTCATGCCCCACATTCAGCTTGTTTCGATTTCCAAGTCCTTATTATTATTATTATTATTATTATTATTATTATAATTATTGCTATTACTATTATTATTATTATTATTATTATTATTATGATGATTATTATTATCATCATTATCATCCAAGTTTTCATGCATTAGAATCAGTTAAAAGTTGATAAGCACACTGACATGTAGAACCCAACAAATGACATCTAATCACAACTTAAACATGTTGAGGTTTGGTGTGGCTGGTTTAAATTTATTAGCAGGACCACACTATACCTCTAAAAATTTGGTTATTGCTAAATTGGATTTTTTTTTCTGAAAAACCTTTCTGTGGCAGGGATCAGGAAAGCTTGAGAAGGCAGAGATCTTGGAGCTTACTGTGGAGTATTTAAAGGCCCTTCAGGGATGCCTTACTGAGAAACAGGAGCAAGAAGTCAAAAAAGAAGGTGTGTAACAAAGTATTAAGTTGGCACATCCCTGCAGACACATTTCCTATGTCTGAAAAGTCTGTAGTCTGCATGAGTTTTTCCCCTTTACAGGCCATGATTTGCTTAGCTAATTAATGTCCGTTGATTTTACACCAATATTGATATACCATTCACAGGAGGCGAGGGGTACTTCCCAGAAAAATCAGGTGGGGTGTGGAGCTTGTTTCCCAAAACCCTTACCCTATTTAAGACCAAAATCTTTGATTTTGCCTACCCTATGTACATGTATGTCTCGACCCAAACTTTGATACCCTTTTTAAGACCAGACCCCTAAATCAGTACCCTCTTTCAGACCTGTCTTATAATTAGTTCCTTAATCAGAGCAATGTTAAAGGCACTCTGAAGGGCTTGTGTTGATGGTCTTATGAAAAAAGTACACCAAAAAAGTACATGTACACCATCCATTTAGTTCATTGACCTTGAGGTAATTGTGAAGAGCTCCCAAAACCGACTGTCAGTCAACTGTTGGCTGACATTCGATGGACAGCTTTCTGTGGGCTGACTGTTGGCTGACAAACAGCTGGTCGGCAGTCAGCCAACAGACCGCTGACAGGCTGTTTCAGGAGCTGTTCTTTATGGGGTTTATTTCTGCAAAAGCCATTTTGTAATCATGTTACTTTCAGAGAAATGTTAAATTTAAGCAACTAAATAAAGCTCTTACTGAATTTTTCCATACAGATGACCAACAGGAAGCTGGGGGAGCTGTGAAAGACAAATCAGATACAGAACCAAAGCCAGTCGATCACTTTGGAGGGTACAAGGATTGCACTGAAGAAGTTTTCCGTTTTCTGGTTAACGTTGAAGCGATGGACATGCAACAACCTTGTTTCCAGAGACTTATGGCACATCTACGGCACCAGATCCAGTTGTTGGCCGAGTCTAGTACAGATGTCTTAAAATCAAAAGGAAAAATAAACATGGAGAGCGGAAAACGTACTGCGTCTAAACGAAGTTTCCAAGGAAACGTATCATCCTCATCTTCTTCTTCTTCTAGCATGGGAGGACAGAGTGGAAGTGGCAGCGGAGGAAAGGTCAAGAGAGCTCGACTTCATGCTCACCACAGCAGCGGTAACAAGGTGCAGAGCAGCAGTAGTAATGGGAATAGCACATCAGCGAGCAGTGGCAGTGACAATGAAAACAGTTCAGATAATGCCAGGGAAACCCAAAGTGATTCAGCAATATGTCTAGATGATGACCTTGCAGAGATATCAGGCAGTTCACCTAAGGAAGATGAAAACGGCAACAGAACAAATGGCAGCAGTGTTAGCAGTGCAACCAACAGCAGGAACGGGAATGAAACTGGTACCTCAGCACCTTCAATCCCCTCTATGCTTCTGCAAGGAGGCAACATTCCATTGCGTGCACCTTTCCTAGCACCACCTTGTGCAATGCCAACCTATGCACTCCACCCAGCAGGCACTCACTACATTCCTATAGTTTTGCATCCCAGTGTGCCAATACCTCCCGCGCCAACATTTAATGGCACTGGACAGCTGCCATTCGGCATGATGCCACCTGGAAGTGGAGGAGGGTTTGGTATGCCTTCTCAAGTACCATTTGGATTCCCCTTTCCATATGTTCCTCCAGGGATACCACCCTATGGATATCAAGCTTCTCCTATGGGGTTTCCTTTCTTCAATGGACTACGTAAAGATCTTGCAGGGCAGGGTACAACTGACCCTGGTAATGCAGACAGTGGATCTAATGGTGATGACAGCAGCATAGAAATGCGCATCTCTCCCGAGAGTAGTGCAAATCAGACAGACACTTCGCCCAGTAACTCGGAAATCGAGAGTTCCAACACAGATGAAGGAGGAAGTTGAGCACTGTTTTGACCATTATTGAATTAAAGATGTTAAGGTCCTACATTGTATGTTGCCTGTGAGACAGGACACGTACAAATTGTAATATACATAATGCTAAATTGATTACATATCCATGTGTAGTAGCAGGGGTTTCATTAATGTTTCCAGCAGGAGGGCAACTGGTCTTCACAGGTAGGCAAAACTATTTGAGCTGAACTTCTGAATAAGAAAATGTTTCTCCCAGATGGTCAAACCAGGCATGTAATATCATCCTCTTGACTCTGACTTCTATACAGAATTGTTGGGAATAATGGGCTGGAAATTCTTCTATGCCATTTCAATTGGTCACGTAGAACCACTGCTGCCCTGCTTCGTGACATAAAACCCAAGGCTGTCCTTGGCAGGTCAATTTGCCTGGTGCCTACGTCAATAAAGAGGAAACACTACGTTTACTCGAAGGTTTAATAAAGGTCAACTGCGATCAAAGACGAGCACGTGGAACAGACGTGATACGAGAGTGCATGTGCAGAGTTTACAACGGCTGGGTACCCTTAATGAAACCGCTGTGTAGTAGCTGTAAATTAATATTAAATATATTTAGTAAGAGTGGTTTTAAGAGTAATCTGGAAATGTGTTGGTTTTACTTTTCATGCTGTATGACTGGGTTAAAAATAAGCACCACATACTGAACCAATCAGGTACAAATCCAGTTTTGACTTGTTTACCATTGTACATAATATTTTGAGGAACTTCGGTCTGGAGGACTGAAGTTCCCCTGATGCAACCGCCATTTTGGCTGTGAATAGGAGGCAGTGAAAGTCAAAAGGCTTGGTGATAATAATACAAAATGGTAACAGAAACATCAATCTCCAATTCAGAACAGCCCAGCATGATATGGGCCAACCTTTGAGTTCTGTTTTTTTGAGAAATTTTCCAGAGTTAAGTTCCATTTACATCCCAACTAGAATTTGTGAAAAAAAAAAAAAATTTTTGTTACATTTTTCCATTGGTTCACTGTTGTTTACATGGTAGCTATTGATAGTGATCAACCTTTTTTAAAATGACGTCAGGTTTTTATGGCAATCAGTTACACAGTGCTTTTCTTGCCTGTGTTAACTAGATGGAGTGCACTCTTTTTTAACAATCTACACTTGTTACGGGTAAGTTATTTGGTTCCAGCACTTGTCTTTTTGACACTGGGCATCAAGATTTGGTGCTAAATAACCTACATGTAACTTTCTTTCCGGGAATAAGTTGACTGATCCTGTGCACTAATAATTAATGAGTTTGAGATTAGTGTCATTGAATTCAAGTGAACCTCCTGTAAGCAGGCATGGGACCAGGAAAAGTGACAACATTTGAAAGAGTAAGAACAAGCAACATAAAATGTACTGTAGTTTTTATGGTGCTGAGGACATAACTGTCTTCTTAAAGGAGGAGTCCACCCACTGTCGGAATGAATTCAAAAGGCAATATGAAGAAATAATGGAACTTTTTTATGAGACAGCTCAAACAGGATAAAATAGACACCTTTATATCAGATCAACTACTGTGTAGTTATGTATTTTTTTTTAAGCCCATTGAGATAGCCATGTCTCCTCAGTTGTTAGTAGACCTTGACACCCATGGTTTCTTAGAGACCACATGCCAATTTCACAGATTTAGAAAATGTAGACCACTGCTCCGAGAAGGATGAATCCACTTGACAATCTGCAGCTACTTTGTAACTTGTTAAATTCTGTTCAAGGAATAAAATATATTTCGCCAACATTGTTTACATGCATTTTTATTTTTTGTCATATTTCATGATTAATAATATACATGAAAAAATTACTCGATTCTGATTGGATGAGAGCAGTCCAGTTCAAGTGTAACACCAGTGCAAAAAGTGTAACACCGGTGCAAAAAGTGTAACACCAGTGCAAATTACACATCGTAATTCTGGATTATGATTGGCTGAAAGACAATAGGAAATTTTCCAAGCCAATGATATTACGTAAAATGATGACGAAAATTTTGTGTGGAAACTTTGAAAAAAGTTTTCTCGAATGCGAAAAAATGGCTTCAAGAAAGGTCTTCCGCTATTTGCTCTACGCAAATTTTTTCATGTTTATATTATTAATAAGTCATCATACGGTTTTTCTCTTTCAATTTGGAATTAATTTGCACTTGAAAGTTTTTCAACAAGCTGAAATTGCACTGGCCAAAGCGGCTCGTGCAATTTCAACTTTTTGAAAAACTCACTTGTGCAAATTAATTCCAAATTGAACTCGAAACCGTATGATTACCTATACTTGCGATAAACATCCACATGCGACCTGAATGAGTTAAAAATGGTGTCATCAAAGAAAATTAATGCATTTATTTTGTCACACGAACATCAGTGATGTGATTGGAGTTCATCAACTATGTTAAAAGAAATGAAATTATTTTGCTTAAAAAAAGCCTGGAATAAAGGCTTGGAGTAAGCTTACTTCAAATTACACATTGAAGATGTCAAATTAAGCAGAGATGTAACATTGAATTGTTACATACAATGTGAGACATATTCTGCCCAGAATTCCTGTCACTACAGTAATGGCAGGGACTCTAGAAGAATCTCTGTCCCACAGGGTATGTACTGTACCAACAATCTTAATCGGTATAAAGTAAGAAATACCAGCCCTCCCTTCAAATCAATGATGAACTGGCACTAAACCCAAAGTGTGCCATTTTTCCTATCGTTGAAATGGGGGGAGGGGTGGTCTTAATTTTTCATTTAAATTGTCCAAGATTGTCACTCTTGTATATGGCTCTTGCAAAAAAAAAATAACCTAGGTATTTTATACAGGCTGCAAAAGAGCCTTAATTGAAATTGGAGTAAATTAAAGCTTCCTCACTTCGACAAGTCTCGAGGCACCACTGCCTATGGAGGCATCTCTGGAGTTGAACTAAACAGTTGAGCAATTCTATTAATCATCATGCAAGTCAAGACAGCTTAAGGTGATTCCTCACACTTGCATTGCGCATCCTTACTGCGCATAATTTATGGCATCATTAGGATGCAGTCGTGCATGTGCACTTTGAAAACATGGCAGGTTTGCCTTGATATTGAGTTCTAATAGTTGAAAAATGGTTATAGCTTACTAGCAAGCTCGGGCACCCCAAATTTTTTCCAGTCATTTTAATCACCTAATCATTAGCTTTGCGTGAGAAAAGACTGATCTGATTTCTATTGTTGAAAATTGAACAAAATAATTAATAAGGACAAGAGCAGCTGCACTGTAGTCTTTTCTGTTTTGCAGTTTGATAGCCATGGCAAGCAATTTGGTTCCAATATTTTAACACAGATTCAGCTGTCTGTCAAAATCAAACTTAAAGAGTTTATTTGTGTCCAACACAAGTATTGACTGTAGTTTGAGGCGTGTTTTCATGAGTCTGGGCTCACAAAGAGTTTACAACAACTTGGAACATGTTCTTGTAATAAGCATTGTGCATATCAATGAGATGGTGTACTTTGAATTCAATTTTTACCAAATTTAGAATGACTTTTACTATGTACATTTATTCAAGATAACAATTTTTAAACTGAAATAATCATCTCATATGGACAAAATTCTTCAATATTTTATAAAATATATACACTGCTGTTCTTAATTAAGTATATTATATAACTCAGTCTTGACTTGAACCCATAAATAAACTCCAATATAACACTTGAAAGTAGTACGGGAACCACAAACTACGTAATGTAAAACAAAATCTAAAGGAAATTATGATATCGTGGCAATGACAACAATTGCATGATCACGTAGGTACCTGTAGAATCGAAGCAGTCTACGTTCAACAATTTTTTTTTTAACAATGACTTGGTTATTATGGCTGGCATACTGTGGGATGCCAACATGTACAGTACAGACACTGCCCTGTGCTAGACCAATCCCAATTTTTAAATAAATGGTTTTTTATCTTATTCATTTAGAGAGGATAGTTAACCACATCAGCTGAATGCAGTGTTTATGTGGAATCCTCTGTAGAAATCTATCACTTTGGAATCTGGTTACAAAACTCACCTTTGTGTGACTTTATAGACAGCAGTTCAGGTCACAATGGAAAAGAGCGAGGAAAAAAATAAAATTTCTGACATACTTATTATGAGGAATTTATAAGACAGTGCATCATTTATGAGCAGTTTTGTAGCATCAGATTTTTACCCATTGAATCCTTTTCATGAGTTAAAACTGGTGCCTCCCTTAAGGGGCTCAGTAGT
Organism: Orbicella faveolata; assembly: GCF_042242905.1. NCBI lineage: Eukaryota > Metazoa > Cnidaria > Anthozoa > Scleractinia > Merulinidae > Orbicella > Orbicella faveolata. Next base: position 22,904,889 of record NW_028301536.1, on the reverse strand, counting down.
TGTTTGAGATGCAGCCTTGCATGAAGAGGTATATTTAAGTGTGCAAGCTGCATCAGTACATATATACAGGGTTCATACAGGTCCTGGAAAACCTGGAAAGTCCTGGAATTTTATTGTGGCATTTTCCAGGAATGGAAAGTCCTGGAAAAGGGCTACTGGTCCTGGAAAGTTCTGGAAATCTGTTAAACTCAAGTAGAAAAATACGAAATTTATGGCAGACAGTAAGGAGAATTAACATTAAGATCTTGGGAGTGAAAGGGTTAATGTGAATTTTAGAGTCCTGGAAAAATCAATCTGAGTCCTCGAAAAGTCCTGGAAATTTGTTTTTGAAAAAGAGTACGAACCCTGTATATAGTTCTACAGAAATCAAATACATTCAGCCATGAAAACTCTGAACTGGGTACTGACCAATAATTTGATAAAGATACAAAACATAGAGCAGTTTTCAACTGAGTGCAGTTAAAACAAAGCCAAAGCAAATAATGCATGTACTGTAACTGATCTGGCCAACACAAAGGATACAAAAAATTGAATGTGCAGATCAAAACACAAAGTAAATTTATGTTAAACAGAGCAAGACACAGGTGAAAACACTTGTGCAAGGCCCAACTGGTTATAGTTTTACCTCTGACTCACTGGGTCAGAAAATGGTACATATTTTTAATTATACAAAACCAAAGCAATTCAAGCATATTAAATTGCTTTTGACACTCAGCGAAAACTGCTTTATCTCAGATGAGTTACATCTCTTGTATGCAATTTTGTTGTCAATCTCAGTCTGTCCTTCTCGTGGGAATGAACTGAGCTCACACAGCAAGATTTGTGTTTACTTTAACTTATATATTATCTATAATATTATTAATACTTGTTGCCACTGTTAGCAGCAATAATTATGTACAGAGAGCGTGGGCAAAGGTGGTGACTGAGTGGCTGGCATTATACATTTCACAAGCCACAGCTATCAACTTTAACATGAAAATAATGAATAGCAAACAAAAGATTAAGTTGACTGCAAGCTATTGGACACTTTCCACACTATGTACAGTCTTGCTTTATACAACTAACTTCTGTCAACACTTCATTTCATTTCTTGTTTATACATATTGTTACCAGACTGCAGTCACCTCGTTCCAAACAAATAACTGACATTTTCCAGCAAAAGAAGAGTGAATGAGTTGATCTGGGACATGGCTTCAAGAGAAGCAGCCTGGGACTTAGACCACACCAGGTTTGGGCCAAACACAATAGCCAGATTCTTTGATGTCATTTTATTTACAGCAGAATGTTCCAGTACCTGCCAAGAAAGTAAAAGTGGTATAAATCAAGATTAGAGGCTAAAAGACTATTTCCCTAGTAGTTCATTGTCAAGCTCATCGAAAGACAACAACAGTGACTATTTTCTCTTGCCCTTAAACTATAGGCTAAACAGTGACATTAACAACAAATCCCCTCAAGACATTATGGTCAGTTACTGGAAGATCAGACAAGTTAGATATTCCAAGTACAAAGACAGTCCTGTCTAGAGTCCCAGGGTTAGTATTTTCCCCTGGGGGGACTCCCATATGAAAAGGTCGGGGATGTTTATTGGAAAATTTGAATTAAACCCCTAAAGGAGAACAATCTGGGCATGACTCAAGCTTTATTTTACTCTTAAAAGACATCACTTAAAATGGAATAGGCTAAATTGTCAGCAGCCCATGCTAGTAGACCAGACTCCAGAGACCAGCGAAAATCGAGCAGCTAAAAGATACTTTGGCAGCTAAAAGTAGTGGTGTTTCATCATGAACACCCTAAATGAGGCCAGAATCCTTGATTTATACCCTGCAACAAGATGACAAGCATCCCCAACCTTTTCATATCCAAAGGGAGTCCCCTCCCCCTCAATCCAGGGAATGTTCCTGTCAGGCTCAGGGCTTGAAAAAAACCCCATCCGGTCGTCCGGGACAAGTAGATTTTCCCTTCAGGCAAGTAACTTTCTCTCCTTACTTGCCCCACAGGCAAGGACCCAGGCAAGCCGTTCGCCAACTAAATTTTTGATAACGATTTTGAGAAGAAAACGTAAATTTTAGGCCCAAGGGTAATCAATGCAAGTGTTGAGATGAAGATTGACGAAAATTACAATTTATAGTGTTGTTTTGTTGATTGTGTGACGTGCGTTCACGGCTCAGAAGTGCTTGCCTAGCACGTGATTAAAATCTGCCACGATCAAATTTCTTTCCAGGATTAAAAATAGCTGCGCTGGGCACGAAAACGCTGTGGTTATTTCTTAAAATTTTAGCAATTTTCTGTGAGCATTTTTCAGTTTCTCTGTACAGAACTTAACTCGACAACTATATATTAAAGCTGTAGAAATTGTATGCAAAAAGAAGCTGCATATTTCTACCGCGAAAACGAAGCCAGCATTTTTTATGCTAAAATCCAGGTAAACCTCTGTTTTCGGCAAAACATTCAAGGTTGCTATTGATAACATACTTGGGCGCTGCCGCCCAAAATGAAAACTATTATATTATTAAAAAGAAATGGATAAGTAAGTCATCAAAATACTTTCAGAGTTCCTGGAACTATTTTTCATTCACCTAAATCAAAAAATTTTTCCCTCGCTGGCTTTTCAAATTTGACACTGTGCTTATGTCAAAACTGAGGGACCGTTCATTTTTTATAAGGTAGGGGGGGCTGGTGGGATTTGGGGGGGGGCCATGCGAAAAAAAATGGCTTTTGAGGGGGGGCCATCCCAAAAAAATAAGGGAAAAAGGGGGGGTCACGTGAAATATTTTAGTAAAACTTTAAAATGGCATAATGTTTGAATATCAAAAAAATTGCTATAGAATAAACATAGAAGGCAGGATACAAATTAATTACAAACTTTCCTTCTGCTTTAAAAAAACGTTTAGCGACAAAAAGCATTTGTAGCTACTGAAAAGAAGTATTTAACACTGTTATTTTCGAATGCAACTTTCACTGGCACTCATCTTCATCTCCGCTGTCGTTGAGTTCTTTGTCGCCACTTGTGCTGCTATGGGAGTCTCTTTCACCAATGCTGCAAGAAGCAGCACTGCTTTCCGTCAGAGTGTACTCTTCAGGGTACATGAAGGTGTAAACATAATCTCTGACTTCCCGCTCAAGGTTGGTGGTGATTCTGCTTCTTGCAGCATTGGTGAAATAATTCCCTTCCAAGAGCTGTGCGATGTATGGCCCATCTCTTCTAAATATCGACGTGGCAACATCCTCAACTTTAAGACACTCTACCGGGACGGCCGTTCTAGGAGGGTACACAAGGCATTGTGGAAGATCATTTCCTAGCGGGTTTCCAACACAGATTCCATAAACTCGTTGGACGTTGTTTTCAGTCCGCTTCCTCTTTCTTTCATTTGACTTTCTGCAGTTTTCTTTTTTCCTTCTCCTTTTGTTGATGTGCTGTTTGAGTATGCCTTTGAATATGCTGTTATAATTGCTCTTCTTATTTTCTAGTGCTTCCATGTCCTGCGTGACCTTCGTCAACTTAGCTTCTGTACATTTGATCTGTTTTACATTAAAACTGTGGGCAAATTCTTCGCCCTGCTTTAAAGCAAGCCCATTGGACTGAAAGAGTGTGGAATCGTGTTCCTTTACATCTTTCAATATGACATTCAACTTTTCCACCATTGCTCTGTGCTCTTTGATGGAGAAGTTCAGTTTTCTTCCATCACTGGGCTTCAACTGGTACCCTGGCATGGAAAACTCACTCGCCCTTTCTGAACAGCCATCCGCACCTAGAAAAATTGCTTCTTTTGCTTGTAAGATGTCAAACTGCCTGGATCGTTCAGCTGTAAAACTTTTCTTAAACGACTCGTCGCTTTCGCCATTATTGCGCATTTTGGAATGAGCCTCTTTCATGATGCTCATGTAGTAATGCGCTCTTTCCCCGATTGGATTAACAATATAAAGAAGAAAGAGCATGGAAGTGGCAGGCTGGTTTTATCTGACCCAGAGAGCGTTGCTCTATTTGCAGATAAGTTTATTGTCAAATTGAAGTTTGTGGTGGATTATCTTCAGCATCTTGAAGTGCTGGAATTTAAAAGGAAAAAGAGAGCAGAAGAAAAGGCAAAGTTAAGTAGGGAGGAGGATTATCCTTGGGCTGAGTTGTGCGAAGATCTAACCAAGCTTAAAAAGCTACGTGTTCCAGAACTAAACAAGTACTCAAACCACCACGGGCTGAAGCAGCATTTGAAAAGCAGCAAGAGTGAGAAAGTAAAGGCAATTGTAAGACATTCATGCTTGCAGCAGAAGAGTCCTCTCAGAGCTGGCCAACCAACACTGAGAAATGCCAGGACATTGACACAAAATGACAACAGGGCAAGTGCTGACAGCAGCGAAACGGATGAAAGTGACAATGATGAGTATGACAGTGATGCCATTGACTCTGGGGGAGAAGATGACTCAAGTGACGTCACTCTTGCATTCATCAATTCAGATGAGGAAGATGCCAATGAGAGGCCAAATGCCACACGCTCAGGGCGAGCCATAACTAGGAGATCCGAAGTTGACTTCTCTTTCTTTTGATTTGTTTTTTAAACAACAGCTCTCTGTCGTATAGAGATTGTAAATATTGTCTTCATAGTGAGCACAATAACATGAAGTAGGGGGATAAAAGAGAAATATTAAAAAAGTTGAAATCTAAATATTGTTTGTTCAATTTTTTTTTTTTGGGGGGGGGTCATCCCAAAAAATGTCCGCTATAAGGGGGGGCCATGTGAAAAAATTGGTAAGCTGAGGGGGGGTCATGCGATTTTTAAATGGTGCTTCCCAAATCCCACCAGCCCCCCCTCCCTCATAAAAAATGAACGGTCCCTGAAGTGGGAAGATAACTAGTTGTTAATTCTGCGTGTTATAAATTTCTTGCGCATCTCTTCACAATGATTTTGTGGAACTAGACAAGATGCAGGTGAACATTCAAGGAGTCGAACGCGATCTTCGACGAATTAAACAAATTGATTCAAGGCTGTATAATAACGAAGTTAATTATTACAAACGGTACAACTTCATAAAAGTGGAATGAAGAAGTTAAAAGTTGTGGAAGTATTACAATATAATGGTGTAAACATGAAAGTGATCAGCACTAAGAGGACTACAGTAAAGATGGGTTTATTACATTAAAACACGCCTGTAATTTGACTTCCATTTTTGGGTTCATGAATTATTAATGAGTTTGAAAACTTGGGCAAGTGGGGAAGTGCCCTGGGCAAGCAAAATTTGAGAGTTGCTTGCCCAATTGGCAAGGAGGAATTCAAATATTTTTTGAGCCCTGAGGCTAGTGTATTATGTCGGTCACTTACCTCATTGACCAAATTCTTGAGGAAATTCAAATTAGAGAAGTATTGTAAGAGACAAACATTTTGGCAGCTAGTGAGAATGATTTTTGGGCTAGGACATAGTTGGAGCTTAATGCCCCCAAGGTAAGCCCAAACATTTGCTTTCTTTAAAGAATGAACCTTGTCATCACCAACTCACTGTGGATGATACTGCAAGTTGTGATCTGCTGCTGAATTTGCTCAACCAACAATTTTATCTCTGAAAGAAATGCTTTTAGTAAAATCAGCTGTAGTGAACAGATCAGTCTGCTTGACAGACACTAAAAAAATTATTACTGACAACTGTAATGTTTCACTGGTTAAATCACTGTTAATTACACACCTCATACAAAAACTCCATAAGAAATTTTAACAGGACAAAATTTTCTTCTGGCAGTTCATTGTGTAAGATGTGCCACATTTCCTTCAGCTTCTCTGTTTCATCTGGAATTACTAGACAGAGAAATGACAAAACTGTTAGACAAACTATGAACACTGGGAACAACCAAAACCATGATTTAAATCATCAATTAAAATTAGTATAGGCAATTATTTATACGTCTTTTCAGACATTTACCTCACTAAGAAGTTGTTACAGTGTACAGGTAAATATGTAAGTAAATTATGGTAGTATGGTAATCAGTAACAAATAATATGGTACCAAAAACAATAAATCTTATGTATTGGATAAAATACTTACTTGTGCTTTTAACAATTGTATCATAAAGTTTAAATGTTAGGATTGGCTCTGGAAGTTCTCGTAGGAATCGTTTTATAATGACTGCTGCACAGTGAATGTCTTCTGGGTCACTATAGTGCACTTGTAGACCTGAAATTACACAATTAATAATAAATTATAGATGAACACCTAGCCAGTGTTTTGGACAACCGTCAGAAAATGGCAATAACAGTATTGTCTGTCACCTATTCACTTTGAATTTGTTAGCAAATAAGCTGGGAATGTTGCTTGCTGAATTGTACCTGGTTTGGTTCCTAGCTGGTGTATACTGTGAGCCTAAGTTAAGATCAATTTACTTGATGTGAACAAAGCATGCAACAAACTAACCCTTGTTGAACATCTGAGTGAGATCTTTAACAGTCTTCATGTTGCCAGATCTTCGGAAAATTCCCTCAACTTCTAATGCTGTTGATTATTAATATATTATAAATTATGTGAATACCAGGCTAATAATATTTTAATATGCACATGTTGGCTTATAGATCCCTTAGGCACCACATGTTGCAGGGCTCGACACTAACTTTTCAACTTACTAGCCTAGTGGCTAGTGACAACTTAGATGTTACAAGCCAAAAAAAAAAATTTGCTAGGCAAGCGTTGATGTTGGCTAGGTCCAATAACAGCAGGATTACTAACAAGACTTGAAAGCACAATGCAAGCGACTCTCTTTAATACATATTGTTGGTAATTACATTGTACTTAAACCAGTTCCAATACTAAAACAACAAGATATATTATATTTATAAAACAACATGAGAAATGAAAAAGAACGCATTAGCATTGTGGCGGTGGATGTTTTAGACTTACAGTACAACTTCTTCCTGAGCGGGTTTCTTTTCAGAACTCTCGTTTTTTGGCTTTTTCTTTTTTACTGCTGGTAAAAAAGCCCTCTTGTATCCATTATGGAATTTTAAGAAAAACTAGACAATGTGATTTTGCTTCTGAAACCTCTTGACCAGTTGACATATAGTTGGCACACCTTGTGTTGACAGCTAATAAATGTCGAAGGAAATAAATCTTTCTAATGTAATTATTTCTGCAGTGGTAAGTTTTGTCAGTATGGACACAATGACAAATCACCTATGTGTTGTTACTCTAAATGAAATGTTATCCCTTTACAGTTCCTTACGATTTTGCTCATGATTTTATCAGGATACTCATGTTTTGTTCTACTAATTTTGTAACAAAAAAAGAACACTGATGTGTGCTTTCAGAAAATGCTGTCTTGTTTGTCAAATACTGTATTTCTTTCTATATAATAACATTATTCAGTCTTTATACCCCTTCAAGTACCACACAGCGAAAAGTAAACATGATACGTCCACAATGAAATTCTGACCTTGTTTCTGAGTAAAGTGTTAGTGTTTGACTTCCTTGAGGAAGACACAAACTAGTTCGGCCAATTTCATTTTGTTTACTTATAAGCCAAAGTGGCTAGTGAAAGTCAAAACCTTACTAGCCAAAACTAAATTTCTACTAGTCTGTGGCTAGTTGGCTACCATTAGTGTCAAGCCCTGTGTTGAAAAAGCACATGATTTCTACTTATTGCTTTAAAACAAACTTGTCTGAATATTCCTTACAATTTCTTATTTTTTAGCCTTGGTATACAATAACATTAAGCGAACATTGATGCTGATGAGTAAAACATTGTTTTCAAATCCCAGTTCTTATAGATTGTTTGTGAACAGTCACAGACTTCATCATTTGCTTACCAGTTTCCCTCAGGAACTTCACTGATGTTGACATCACAGGAGGAATGCAATCATCATTGTTGTTTTCTTTCATCCTTAAATAAGAGAGAGAAAGGGTCAAAAACAAACCTTTTGGTCCAGTTGTACTAAGTAAAGCCATGAATAATCATCGCAGTTACGAACACAACTTGAATTACCAGTAAGCAGCTGCAGGGTTTTTTTAAAGCCTGCAAACAAATGCAGACCTTGGTTCTTCATATACTTTGCACAGGGTCCAAAGGAAAAGAATTACCTTTTATCTCTTCGAGATTTGAACTGTTGAGGGTGAGAGAAACGATCTGGGCTGGACAAGCTGGAATGAGGTAGAGAAGGAAGCAAAAGACTGTGATGGATGCCAGGGGGGGGGGGGGAAGACTCCCAGAAAAATTGGGTGGGGGTGTGCGTACCTCTTCCCAAAACCATTACCCTATTTATGACCAAATTCAGCGATTTTTCCTACCCTATTTATGACCCGACCAAATATTCAAAGTACCCTACATGTATTTACCACCGTTGCAGCTGGCACAGTTGCCCTAAAGATAACTTATGAAGGGCTTTTGTGCGGGTCGGTACAAAACGTGGACCCCTCAATCTTGACCCTCTACTGGACCCCCTTTTGGACCCCATCTGGACCCCTCCTGGACCCCCTTCTGGACTCCCATCTGGACCCCCATCTGGACCCCTTCTGGACCCCCTAATTTCTCTTCCGGAAAATATGGGCTCTATTTAATCAGTGGGCAAATTGTGAAGAAATAATGAAATCACGCAGCATCGCGAATAATATGATGGCTGCAGCTGCAGTTAACTGAGTTTATTTTTTAGAAACCTGGTTAAAATTTCCAAATAACTTAACTCGGTTAAATGTTGGTTGTGACGAAACAACGGGGTTATATTTTATGAGTGGCTGCATTGAAATAGATTATGAAGTGGGTGAACTCAATTGACGTCATGATGTGGATAAACCAACAAAACGACACATTTTGAGAACTACAGTCTTTATTATAATTTTCTTGATTCTTTTTCTTTGTTTTTGTGTCCTTTAGTTTCTTTACATTCACAGCTAAGGCAGTCTCTCTTCCTTCTCATGCGCACTATACATGAATTTCCAAGGCAGTTCTTTTGAACATGGTGTTGATTTTGTGTGGACATCAGAGTGTTCTCCACTGCCATTGAATGAATGGTCCTCGAATTTGACTGGAATCCTACCATGCATGACTTTTATACACAAATAAACATTGAGTGCTTTCACTAAGAACTTTGCGTATTCTTTCATTTATGACAAAAAGAAATACTTGCTTTGGAACATCTTTATCGATAGAGAGGCGTGAATTATGGCATCTAGAAACTGTGAAACACTCTCGGTCCACAGCTGTTATGTTTCGAAAATGCACTTCACCTAAAATTGTTCATGAATTCATTCATTCGTCTGCATTTCTTGCCATTTTAATTGGCTGACGCTCCCCTTTGACATACTCTTGAGTTCTTTGTGGAGGTTGATTAAAATGTCTCCTTCTAACGTAAATGAGCACTTCCTATTCAGGCCATGGTTCAAGTGTGAAGGTTCCTTGCAAACTTGGCTGATATGGTATAGCCAACTGGGTTATGAGGAAAAAACTAGAAATCCACTCCAGTTATACAACTGTTTCAAATTGTTGTTACCACTCACCATGTTCAGTACAAGATTATGCACTTGTTTGTGCCACAGTGAACAACATCTCAAATACAGACCGTGATGACTAACACATTTCACGAAAAAGCCAATGCATGGCACTGACAAGAGACCACAAACCTGGGTTACACCATGCAATTAATTTCCATGGTAACCGTTAACCCGATTTAAGTTCAATGAACTGCCAAAAATAGCGGCCACTCACGATTTTTCGGTAACTCGGTTAATCATAATTGATTAATTAGAAATAACCCGGTTACCTGGTAACTCTCATAGAGCGGCCGCAGCCATTATATTATTCTAGACACAATTCTGTATGAACTCATCAATTTCTTCACATCTTGCTCACTGATTAAATAGACTTCATTGTGTTATGTTCTAAGTTTAATTATTTACATCAGGAGCCTGTATTTTCTGGAAAAAAAATAGGGGTCCAGATGGGAGTCCAAATGACAGTCCAAATGGGGGTCCAAATGGCAGTCCAGAAGGGGGTCCAGAAGGGGGTCCAGATGGGATTCAGATGGGGTCCAAAAGGGGGTCCAGTAGGCGGTCCACATTTTGTACCGACCCCTTTTGTTGATGGTTTTATTGATAATGATGAAAAAAGTAGCTTCTTCTAAAAACAAACCCAATTCAAGACCACAGTGCAGAAACCATACCCTATTAGTGACCAAAATGGCCAAAATCAATACCCTATTTATGGCCAAAATGACTGAAAAGCCATGATACCCTTTGGGGCCGCACATACACATATATAGCCCATATAAGGGAGTACTCCCTCCCCCTCCCCCCCCTCCTGGATGGATGGAGGTTGTTGCTGTGTAGCCTTATGCTCCACTCACAGGAGTAAAGAGGATGACTGAGTTAACCTCTTAAAACATAGCTTTTCTCTACAATTTATAATGAAAACTCCGCCTATGCTTTACATGTTTTGATGTCAGTGTTAGCTAAGTTAACCACAGTTTTCAAAGAGGAGACAGTTTCTCCCTGCACTAGTACAAGTATTGTAGTGTGCAAAACAAGCTGATTTTTTTGCATAGCCCTTACACAGTACAATTAACTGACACTTGTAAATACTTTTACTTAAAATATTAAACTTTTGTTTCTGGAAATGGAATGTAAAATGATTTATCGGCTTAAGGTGGCTGAACACAGTTTTTGATACCTGTGTTTCATTCACCTTTTTCTCTAAAACCCTCGATCCCTCGGTCATCAAAAATGGCAGCAAGCAAGTTAACAACACAAACTTTCGTTTTTTGATGGTTAAGCTGACATATGCACTGTTTCCATGGCAACATGAGCAAATATAAACAGGCCTTTAAAATCAGTTTTGTTTATTTGTAGAAAATCTGGTCATTAGATTTTCTTTATAATTTGCATGCAACAAGCTTGTAACAATTCTCACAAGTTAACACCATTTTGCTAATAATTTAACAAAGAGATCTTTAATTATCCCTTGTTGAAGGTTCACTGGAATATCTAGAATTTCCTTTGTTAAAGTTCAATTATTTTCAATACTCCAGTTACTTATTTCCTAAAGTATTTTCATGCCAAATTTCGTGAAATTCTAATGAGTGGTTCTCGAGAAATAGGCGTATTTCCGAGAGTGCAATTTTTCATTCAATCGCAATTTTTTGACTTACTACGCATGCGCTGCATTTAACTGGGTTCTTTCGGTAACAAAGAAAAAGCTGAGAATTGCTGGGTTCTTTGCATCGTTACCTTTTCTAACATATCTTTGTAATAAAATACTAAGGCCAGCAATACACTGCGTTCAGTTATAGAGAAATATAGCACAGATAGTGCGGGTGTTGAGTAAATGAAATGATCGCTCTATTGACGGCATGTTTGTTTTTTGCAATCCTTGTGCACGCGCTGAATTGCATCAGCAAAAGCGCACACAAAAACTGTGTTCGGCCACCTTAAATGTTTGAACTTTGTTTGAAAACAAATTAATGCTGAAAGCTCATTTTAAATGGTGGAAAGACTGTATTTCATGGCAATATTAATGCCTGAAGAATCCTTTTAGAAATAATAATATCCTGTGGGAAATAAAATCTTGGACACTTTGACAGACACACAAACAGTCTCCATGCCAAACAACCTGGAATATCCATGCATGGAAATTATATAAAATACACACCATGTCAATGAAACACCAAACTGTTGTGTTTTGGGGATTTCTGTAGGAGTTGCGTAAAACACCCCCGATGGTTCTTTGGGTGCAACATGTTTGACTTGGATGCCATCATCATACCTGAAAGGTAAAAAAAAAAACAACAGATTTTCATCTAAACACCCCACTTTACTTGAGAAAAAGCAATGTCAATGAGAAACAAGAAACAATTACTGACAGTTTCACAATCCTGTGACAACTATTTTATTATTCAAGAAACCTTGTATATGTATCTAAGGGCTGATTTAGATGGTAAAACTTTGCAGCATGTGACAAACTCACAAAACGTCAACAACAGGAACTGTTGCGTGTTGCTCACACCTAGAACTTACTTGGTTTCAAAATCCCACATCATTATGTCATACATGATAATCTCGTGTATGACATAATGATGTGGGATTTTGAAAACCCAAGACATGCAATTACTGTTATTGTTAGTAGCCCTCTTCACTCAGTGTTAAATAAGAATAAAAGTTGTATTTATCTGCCTCAAGTGAACAGCATCTATAGGCTACTTAAACTGCATGTGCCAAAGTTGCCCATCTAAATTGACGGTTACAAATTTCACATGACTGACATTTCGAACATGTCAAAATTAAATTCCAGAACTGTCACTAAGGGCTGCAAGGGGTTGACTATTTGGCTTTTGAGCGGTGGTGGGATAACTAGTTTCAGTGATGCCCAGAGAAATGCTTGATTGTGAACATCAAATTGACTAAAAGCACAAAGTAGCTTGATCCAAAGTGTGCTCACAAAGCCCATTATGCAGCCTGAGTGTGTTTTGGTCAGAATCACTTACAAAGCAAGCAAGGGCTTTAAGTTCATCCACATCACTCATGTGCACTTACTCTTTGACCTGAACTGGAATGTCTATCTGATCAAGATGAACATACTCTGCCAGCTCATGAAGTCGAGTTATATAAAACAGCTTTCTTGAAAACTTGGGACTGAAACACAAAATGAAGAAGTTGAAGCGCACTTCTGTAAACAACAAATTTCATTCACAATTAGTTTGGCATGCATTTAGTAATGATAGAGACTTTTATACTTTGTTCCCAGGCTACTTTGGCTGTTGTTAGTCTCTACCTTAAACAGTCAGCATGAAACCAGTGGCCATACAGCCAGAGCTTATTCTGGTTTCTGTAGCATGAAGCAACTAGAAGTAATTCAACCCCTTTCAATGCCCTCTCGCACCCCCCTCCCCCTTATGAGAGTTGTAGACGCATTGCGGGGAATTAGCACAGGAAAGCAACAAAAATGTTGTAATGCAAACTTTACATGTATATGTAACTAAACAGTGATCTAGAAAGTGCTGACATGATACAAGACTCGGTTCATTATCTTGACATTCTTCCATGTGCTCCTTGATCATGCGACGTTGTCCCATGATTCCACAGTACAGAGTCACTGTGAAATTGAATTGCCTGGCTAGGACTGGAACCTACATGTATACCACTCTAAAGGAGTCTAGTGAACAGACCATTAGCCTACCACACCTTCTGGCCTTCACCTTAAGCTGTTCATCTATTCAGTGAAAATTACACTAACCCCCTACATCTACCATATTTACAGGGTTATAAAACAGTGAGTTAAGTGTTAAACGACGACCTCACTTAAAATTTGGTTAGTTATCGGCGTCGTCATCATTATCATCCTCATCCTCATCATCATCATCTCTTCTCATTATACCAGTAGGTGCATACATGTATTAGGCCAGTTGACAAACTCTCAATCCAACACTGTCTGTTTGTGCCAACACCAACTCTTCCACCCAGCCTTGTGTTTAAAATTTGGTTAGTGCACTAATTATTAAATGTTTATTAACACAAACAGACCTCGCAATTTTAGCAATGGTTGCCCATAAAAGCTTAATAGTGCTGGAAGGATGAACTACAAAGAGAGCTTTGATGTTCTTCCGATACCTGCAAGAAACAAGACCAAATACATGCCACAATTAAAAGTATGTATATGTTCATGTACGGAACATGCATTTGTTAACCTTTAGTTAAATATTATTCCCAAGATTTAACATCTTATAAACAATTTTCCTCCACACAGGCAACAATATGCAGTGAATAAATTTTGAAATTGTACTGAAAGAGAAAAGAAATTGTCAAGCAGAAAGGTGTCAACAGTGATGAATCAAACCACTGGCTAGCATGGGATGCACCGGATTAATACAACTCTAGCAGCACCTTAATGTATAGCATAGTTTTTATGAGAGAAATGTTTACAAATACAAAACTGAATTCAAGTTTCAGGTGTGCAAGTTTTTTTAGTGCAGTTTTGAGCAACCAGGACCAGTCCTACACAACAGTAATAAGTCATGTTCTTACTTTCTGTCCAGGTCACGGTAAAGCTGAACAACTCTTGACAGTGCTGGCTTGTTCTTGCTTGTCAGTCCAAAGTGAAAGTACACAATAGTATAGTCATTCTCCACATACTGATCAAGTGTACACAGCAAATAGCTAAACAAAAAAAAATTACTCGGTTTCCTTTTTCAGTAAATACTATGAGGGGAGTTCTAGTGTCTTTTTACCAGACAACAAGAGAGCCTTGTGTGACAGATTTCTCAAGATCAATCCAACTTGATACAATTTGAGCCAAAAACTTAACATGGCGCCTTTAAAAGACACTACGGTACTTTCTTGTACATTGAAATGTCTACTAATAGCTGCTTTGGTGCGCAATACATACTGGCTGACAGAGATCCCTTTAATAAAGGAATTATTATGCACTTGACTATTAACTTTAGAGATGTCCTCCCAGAAAAGAAACACCTAGAACTCATAATTATTTTTAACATGACTGTATTACATGTTTTCTCTGAAGTGAGTAATAATATAATATTATATTATTATAATACTCTTCTATAACATTACCTGAATAGCCGTGTGTGATCAATAGAATTTATTGGTGGAATTCTGCAAGCAGAGAAAACAATCACAGGCCTGCCACTTTTATCATCACCTAGAAGAAAGAAACAATGATGAAAAAAATTAAATTACCTTATAATCATAGCTTATTATGGGATCACTGTTTCAACACTGATCTCAGATTGGTAGTTCTACAGGTAGTTTAATTGGATTCAACCCTAATTTTTTCAGGCTTTGTATTAAGTTGCTTAGTCCATTAAACTGTGAGTGATGATTTCTCAAAGACATATGTTTCTATCTTCACCATCTATGGGTATATTAAAAACTCAGAACATGACCAGCTCCCAGCTGGCTTCAAGTTGACAACTTAATTGAGAGAGTACTGCCTTTATCATACCAACTTCCTTTTATAATTAAAGTTGCTTAATATACATCATTAACAGCAATGATCTCTTTTCAGTAAGTGTAAGACGTCTTTGAAGTGAAGTTCCACAGTTTTCAGAGTATCTTGAACATAATAAAAACTACTGTCGACACTTAATATTGAATATGCATTTTTCCCTCCAAATACAGTGTAAATTGAGACAAAGAACTTGCTAATGAACAGTATATTTAATGTTTTTTTGTATTTCTCCAGTCTGTAAAAAAGTAACAGAAAATTATCTCTCCACATTTCTAGTCTGTTTCTTTTTGCAAAAATGATCACATTCAAAACCAACATGGTTCTCCATAAGTCACTGAATAGTGTATACATGTAGATAATTGACAATGACTTACCAGCCACTGATAGTATGCGATGTCTTGCAATGTCACGAAAGTTATCATTCAGTGCACTCAAGTTTTGATGAATAGAAGTGGGTCTTAAAGTTTCTGATGAATTTGGTTCTGCTGCATCTGTTAAGAAGGTAAAATTAAGCAATAATATCACTCTTCAGCAGCATTTACATGTAATTTAATTCTTGCACACCCATCTGCCAGGTTCTGGGTTGAATAAACCTGCAATCTACTGTTCCCTAAGGGTTACTCTAATCATCTAAGAAGAATAAGAATAATCCCAGGTGCTTGGGAGGTAAAAAACTAAAACATACTTTTGTTATGGAGGTGTACTATTTTGCAGGGATCAAAAATTTCAATGTCCAGTATTTTAAGATATTTTAGGGAAGCGTAGAGTTAACACTCTTAATAATGCTACATTGTCCCCTTTTGAAGGGGCACAGAATTGAATTTACATCACAGACATGCTTTCCCACTCATGTAATCATGTCACTATGGCTTGTGAATTTTTTGGGGGGGGGAGGGGGGGGGGGAAGGGGGTGGGGAGGGGTAATTGAGAAAGGCCAAATTACAAAAGAACTGTAAGAGATAAAATTGTGTGGTTCCAGAAAATATCCATAGCAACCCCAGGCCAGGGAGGGTTATTGGAAATTCCAAGGGAGAGGGGGATCTTAAAAGCCAAAACATGTAGAGGAAAGAATCAACCAAAACTGGAAGTTCCAGAGGGATGGGAGAGGGAGGAGTTAGACTGAAAAACCGTCTATGGGAAGGGCATGGATATTTCCAGAACAACACATCCAAATGGATTCCAACTCAATATACCATACTTAAAACAAATGTGCCAATATCCCTGACCTGACATCCCACTTAGAAGATGAAAGAAACTACATCCGAGCAGGGCCAACTGGAATAAACAAATTATAACTTATTAGCTATACTGCATAAACACAAAAAGCCTTACCTTCCTGTTTAGCAGCACTATCGGGGTCACAATTTAAGCTTGCATCTCCACAATGTTCTAAAGCTCCGTCATTTCCATTAAGATTAGACTTGTATGTACATGTACCATCTATATCTACAGGTTCTGAATCAAAATCACTAGAAGTGGCTTCATCACTCGAACTGACTGATGCATTCGCTAAGTTAGTTTCTTTAATACGACCTAGAATAAGTCCAGAAGCTCGACGCAGTTCCATATTTTCTTTGGAGTCTAATCTTTCGACGGATGGTTTTGTCTTCACTGATGACGGGTCTTCGTGAACTGAGAGCTGGTTTTGAGATGACAACGGGTCGAATTCTTGTAACAAGTTCCCTCCCACAGATATATCACCAAAATCTGTCATTCCGTATCTCTTGCTTCTCTCAGGTGACAAATGCCCAGACCGTCTTTCAGAAACAGCTTCGGCGTGAGAGCTTAAGCTCAAGTCCAAGAGAAAGTCGTTTTTTCTTTGCGAAGAGTTAGGTATTTCCTGCGCCTCTTCGAATTGGTTTCCGATAGCGGGAAACGGTTCGTTCATATCTGTCAAAATTTACACTTGAAGATAGAATGGACAAATTAAACTATTCTTTACCAATTCATGATAATTTCCCACGTTCATTTAAGTCGTGACAACGTTGACATTGCCCCACTTGTAAAATTTGAGATTAAAAAAAAACATTTCTAGCTGTCTCGCTCGCCAAACAACTACTAAGCAAGGGGAGGGGAGGGGAGGGGAGGAGAGAGTAGAATATGTAATTTCTTCTAACCAAAATGTAGCTCATTCAATCTTTATAGTATCAAAAAAAAATACTATTTAATTATATTTATGACGTACCTTCCAAACCAGGTTTATTTCTACTCTACATTTATGCAAGTTTTTCATTAGATGTTGTGATCCCCTGCGTCCCCCGGAAAAATATAATCTACTTTACCCAGGCTACCTCATTTTACAGGGAACGCCTGGAAGATTTCACTATTGCCGGCCATATTGGAAAAACGTAGAAATTCTCAGCACGAAACACACTGACGAAATACGAGACAACCATCATAAGTAGTTCAAGAAATGGGCCGGTTAAGAAGAAAGCGAATGCACAAGAACGACAAACATCTTAAAAAGAAATATCGCACAAGGAGACGAACAAAGGACTTGGATCAAATTCACGAGGACATGCAACCAAAGAACGCCGCAAAACTGAAATCACAAGAGTGTGATATGGATCTACCAGGCTCAGGACAGTATTACTGTATACATTGCGCGTAAGTCTGACTTGATATTACGCTCGATTTTAATCAAAACCATTTAATCAAAACAACTCCTAAATCAGCAAGAGCTGTAGTAAATTCCTGGGGTGTCAAATCGATGAAATAAATCATCAATCAATACCAATCGATATCAATAAATTGATGGACATTAATGATCAACATTAATAATAATGAAGTCCATGAACAGGATTTGTTTGACCTTTCACTGATTGTCTTAGATTTTCATTGACATTGATGGCCTATAGATAAGTGGTAGGGAGAGAGAGTCTGAGTACAAGCCAAGTGACCCATCAGGCCGGCACCTATCTTCAGTTTCAGGAGCTTGAAGCGACTGGGAGTATTTCTACTCCCCCCTGGATGGGATGCTAGTCCATCGCAGGGTTACCCCCAGCAATAAATTCACCGGTACCCATTTACATGCCTGGGTGGAGAAAGGGACTGTGAGAGTAAAGTTTCTTGTCTAAGAACACAACACAATGTCCCTGGCAAGGGCTGGAACCCAGACTGCTTGATCCAGAGGCGAGCACACTAACCATGAGCACCCTGCCTCCACATAGCTAAGCGATACATTTTCTCACAACCCATTTCTGTTTATAGCAGAAATCACTAAACATGAACATAAATATGCTAAATTCTAATGATTGTCAGGTCATTGATTAGTCATTTAGAAACGTTCACCACCCTCACCTGGACAATTAGACTAGGAACTAATAATATTAATGATTAAATCCATTTGATTGTGTATATGAAGGTTCTCCCACTGTATGGTGGACATTTTACAGCTTTCATTTGTCTTAGCAACACAAGCACGTGAAAAAAACTGATTAAATACAACTATTCTCTCTTTAAAAAGGAGATACTTTGTTGATGAGAAGTCTTTGAAAGATCACATAAAATCAAGAGTCCACAGGAAGAAGTAAGTTTTAATCTTCAATGTGCAGTTCCAAAAAACTGTCAATGATGCCCACTGTGAGGGAGGTTGGAGGAAATTTTAAGGAGGAGGGGCATTCCACAAACCCAAAGTGAATTAAGTGAAAGTATCAATTGAAGCTCAACTGAAATTTTCATGGGGAGGGGGGTTGACAGGACTTAAAGAAGAAAACCTTTGCACAGAGGCATATGGATATTTTCTTGATGTTACATTATGCAGCTACATAAAATACATGTATCTTTGTAGATTTCCTATGTTTCATTGCATAATTATTAATATAATAACTGGAATTCTTTATTGAGCTTTTTCATGTAATGATTTGAAAAGGCACCTAAATGTGATTCCGTCTAGTATACCCTATATTGAAATATTAAAGATCAAGCTGAAAGCTAAATTAATTAACCAGACTCCCCCTACAAGTTATGTTCTAGATACATGTAGGTAGCAGTTGAATAAAAAGAAAAGAGGACACAAAGAAGGAGAAATAAATTACTGCTAACATTAATTTGCTCTTACTGACAGTAGATAACATTTTATTTGTTTCAAAAATGCAAACACGCTTAATGAGTCAAAAAAGAGGAAACTGGTCTGTCCAAGTATTGATTGCCGTATAAGAAATTGATTGTTTCCCTATACATGTAGGTCAAGTGCTCTGTCTTGCTATCAGTGCTTATATGATGGCGTTTGTTGTTTTTACCAGAGTTAAAATGCTAAAGGAAGTACCTTACACTCATGAAGAAGCTGAGAGAGCTGCAGGGATGGGATCATATACACTCATATCAACCAAACCTCTATTACCTGTCAACCAGGATGAGGAAATGACAAATTCAGAAAATGTTGAGAGTGTTGGCACTTGAAATAAGAATAAATTGCCACTTTTTACTCAGATATCATTTATGATTTTGTGACTATCACATTCAAGTAGGACTTGCAGGTGCTATTAGCCTAATGGTCCCTGCATTGGATCCCAGATTATATTGAATAGGCCACTTCCAATATATTAAAATTCAGCTTGATAGTGAGGCTTAGAGGACACAAACAAAAGAAATGAATAAACATGGTCATTCAACTTCCTTTGTTTGTGTCCTCTAGGCCTTGTTGCCAAGCTGAATTTGGATATATCGAAATTGGTCTTTTGTGACATTAAGAGCTGTTTTTCACTTGCTATCATTAAGTCAACTTCAGATGTATTGAGTTTGAATTCAGTGCAGCTGTAGCTGTACATTTGTAGTGTGCTGTACTTGCATTGAACTCAGTTGCAGCTCAGTTCAACTTAATTTGTCATTTGAGTTTGACATGATGATAGCATGGCAAATACAGAACAAGGTTTGAACTGGCCAACCCATACTGGGGAATTGTTAAGATAGACTGTCTAATTCATGTGGTATGCTGACATCCCGTCTTAGGGGATTTGTTGCATCATCGAGCCTTGAAAAGCAGAGTTTAGTTCCCTTACTAATTAGTCATCTAATTCCTCCAACCTCTGGATACAGGCCTAAACTGCATCTAGCAGGCAGAAAACGAGGGAGGGAGAGCCTCCCCTGCCCCCTTCCTTGTTGACGCCTGCAACACAGGCTAATATAGGTCTAGATCATACTAACATAACCTTTTTCTTGCATACAATTTATACAAAAATCTGAGTGAAAATGTTACTCCCCTTCAACATTTGAAGAAGCTAGTCATAAAAGGGGATAAGTGACGATTTTGGTTGCTTTTCTTTTTTCTTGCTCCAAATTAGCTGAATTTTTGCATGTGGTCTTCAATGTAATAGAAAAACGTGTTCCTGTATTTTTGCCGCTGGTTTTTGCTTCGCTTTATAAAGACGCCGCTAGGAAAACCGAGTGGTTTTTTGCATACGCAATATCCTGAAAACGAAGCAAGGTTTAGCGCAAAAACTACGGGACATTGCTAAACATACCTAAACAAAACTCTATGCGAAATTTGGAGCGTTTTCGACAAAGTTCACTTTTGATTAAAATACCTAACGCCCTTTTCCCGCCGAGGCTGCAAATAAACGAAGCCGGGCCTTTGTTATGATAAACAGAGCCGATCCTTTGTTATAATAACCAAGCCAAGCCTTTGTTATAAGTCGAAGTCTCGCCTCGGTTTATCATAACAAAGGATCGGCCCGCCGCGACCGCAGGGACTTTGATCTCACTTAGAAAGCAGCAAAATGTCAATTTCACGCAACGTATAAGCTCAAAAATGTTGATTTTAGGTCAAAAAAGGTTTAAATGTTGATTTCACGTTAACGCGTGACGGCAAGGATGTTGCTTTCACTTAGAAACCAGCAAAATGTCAATTTAACGCAGCGCATAAGCTCAATGATGTTTATTTCAGGTCTAAGTAGGTTGAAATGTTGATTTCACGTTAACGCATGACGGCAAGGAGGTTGATTTCTCTTAGAAACCAGCAAAATGTCAATTCCACGCAACGTATAAGCTCAAAAATGTTGATTTCAGGTCAAAAAAGGTTGAAATGTTGATTTCACGTTAACGCATGACGGCAGGGAGGTTGGTTTCTCTTAGAAACCAGCAAAATGTCAATTCCACGCAACGTATAAGCTCAAAAATGTTGATTTCAGGTCAAAAAAGGTTTAAATGTTGATTTCACGTTAACGCGTGACGGCAAGGAGGTTGATTTCTCTTAGAAACCAGCAACATGTCAATTCCACGCAACGTACAAGCTCAAAAATGTTGATTTCAGGTCAAAAAAGGTTTAAATGTTGATTTCACGTTAACGCGTGACGGCAAGGATGTTGGTTTCACTTAGAAACCAGCAAAATGTCAATTTTACGCAGCGCATAAGCTCAATGATGTTGATTTCAGGTCTAAATAGGTTAAAATGTTGATTTCACGTTAACGCGTGACGGCAAGGATGTTGGTTTCACTTGGAAACCAGCAAAATGTCAATTTCACGCAGCGCATAAGCTCAAAAATGTTGATTTCAGGTCTAAATAGGTTAAAATGTTGATTTCACGTTAACGCGTGACGGCAAGGATGTTGGTTTCACTTAGAGACCAGCAAAATGTCAATTTCACGCAGCGCATAAGCTCAATGATGTTGATTTCAGGTCTAAATAGGTTAAAATGTTGATTTCGCGTTAACGCGTGACGGCAAGGATGTTGGTTTCACTTAGAAAACAGCAAAATGGTAGGAGCCCATGATGGGCTCCTGAAAATGGTAATTTCACGCAACGTATAAGCTCAAAAATGTTGATTTCAGGTCAAAAAAAGGTGTAAATAAAAATAAAACAAAACAAATAAACATTTCAATAAACACTTTTTCAAATACGGCAAGGTCTTCAATGGCTAAAAAATCACGAGATAAAACATAGTTTTCGACAAACGCGATCGTAGCTTTATGTCACGCACCGCCATAACTTCCAAGTTCAAAATGCGCTGGTACCTCTTATGCCTGATGAGGACAACAACTTTGGCGGCTGTTTAGTTTTGGATTTAAGAATTCGATGACTCCACGTGAAAACGCTCTATAAATAGGGCTGACAGATTAACAGATTAACCCTTCTGCGCAACGTACGGGTCTCCATACATCTGCATGTCCCCTGATCCCAGAAGCTCAAAACACTACAAATCATGCCGATTTGAAATAAAATCAACGCAAACTGGATCACAGATCTGTTACAATCGATCGCCACTTGCTGGCCATTATTATGTTTAAATCTAGTTACCAGTTCGAGAAACGTCCGCAGAACGTAATCGCAATGCATGCCGGGAAGGGTCTTTACACCTCGTGCGCGGGAAGACATGGCGGTCGATACAAGACAAATTTTATAAGTCTAAAACCAGTTCTCGCTTTCCAAACTTTGACGCTAGCAACGCTTGGCAAATGGGCCACAACTCACCAGAGGGTATTTTTCTTGGGCAAGAACTGCTCTTGGACTTTGCTACCTGGCTCGATCTGACTTCGAACGCCGATAACACGATTACGGTATATCAGCTGCCTTCGAAGTTTCAGAACACATTTTGATTCTTTAAAACGTGCTGATGACTTACGGGTTTATCGAGGCTTTATGATGCCTCTCAACCACCAGGTAGGCACACAAGGTACTTTAAAACAATGCTTAAGATATTAGTTGACAGAGCTCTAATACGGCACATCTCTTTTTTGTTTGATGGCATTTCGTTTGACGCTCGATCGATTCACGTGTTGTGTTCACGTCACAATAACCGGTGTAAACAATCCGTTCCCAGATTTCCGCTCTATATGCTGTGGGATTTGGTTTTGACTTCATACACTATAAACAGTCTGCCTGTTTGCTGTTCAACAAATAAACTCCTAAAGACATGGCTAGGAAAAGCCAAGTTTTTTGCCTACGTTTTAACTCGAAAACAAAGCAAAAACCAGCGACAAAAATACAGAACCACATTTTTCTATTACATTGAAGACCACATGCAAAAATTCAGCTAATTTGGAGCAAGAAAAAAGAAAAGCAACCAAAATCGTCACTTATCCCCTTTTATGACTAGCTTCTTCAGTGCTCCCTCATCATAGGCCTGCAATGCGTGCAGAGAGCATTATAATCTAGCTCTCTGCACGCATTGCAGGCCTATGATGAGGGAGCACTGAAGAAGCTAGTCATAAAAGGGGATAAGTGACGATTTTGGTTGCTTTTCTTTTTTCTTGCTCCAAATTAGCTGAATTTTTGCATGTGGTCTTCAATGTAATAGAAAAACGTGTTCCTGTATTTTTGCCGCTGGTTTTTGCTTCGCTTTATAAAGACGCCGCTAGGAAAACCGAGTGGTTTTTTGCATACGCAATATCCTGAAAACGAAGCAAGGTTTAGCGCAAAAACTACGGGACATTGCTAAACATACCTAAACAAAACTCTATGCGAAATTTGGAGCGTTTTCGACAAAGTTCACTTTTGATTAAAATACCTAACGCCCTTTTCCCGCCGAGGCTGCAAATAAACGAAGCCGGGCCTTTGTTATGATAAACAGAGCCGATCCTTTGTTATAATAACCAAGCCAAGCCTTTGTTATAAGTCGAAGTCTCGCCTCGGTTTATCATAACAAAGGATCGGCCCGCCGCGACCGCAGGGACTTTGATCTCACTTAGAAAGCAGCAAAATGTCAATTTCACGCAACGTATAAGCTCAAAAATGTTGATTTTAGGTCAAAAAAGGTTTAAATGTTGATTTCACGTTAACGCGTGACGGCAAGGATGTTGCTTTCACTTAGAAACCAGCAAAATGTCAATTTAACGCAGCGCATAAGCTCAATGATGTTTATTTCAGGTCTAAGTAGGTTGAAATGTTGATTTCACGTTAACGCATGACGGCAAGGAGGTTGATTTCTCTTAGAAACCAGCAAAATGTCAATTCCACGCAACGTATAAGCTCAAAAATGTTGATTTCAGGTCAAAAAAGGTTGAAATGTTGATTTCACGTTAACGCATGACGGCAGGGAGGTTGGTTTCTCTTAGAAACCAGCAAAATGTCAATTCCACGCAACGTATAAGCTCAAAAATGTTGATTTCAGGTCAAAAAAGGTTTAAATGTTGATTTCACGTTAACGCGTGACGGCAAGGAGGTTGATTTCTCTTAGAAACCAGCAACATGTCAATTCCACGCAACGTACAAGCTCAAAAATGTTGATTTCAGGTCAAAAAAGGTTTAAATGTTGATTTCACGTTAACGCGTGACGGCAAGGATGTTGGTTTCACTTAGAAACCAGCAAAATGTCAATTTTACGCAGCGCATAAGCTCAATGATGTTGATTTCAGGTCTAAATAGGTTAAAATGTTGATTTCACGTTAACGCGTGACGGCAAGGATGTTGGTTTCACTTGGAAACCAGCAAAATGTCAATTTCACGCAGCGCATAAGCTCAAAAATGTTGATTTCAGGTCTAAATAGGTTAAAATGTTGATTTCACGTTAACGCGTGACGGCAAGGATGTTGGTTTCACTTAGAGACCAGCAAAATGTCAATTTCACGCAGCGCATAAGCTCAATGATGTTGATTTCAGGTCTAAATAGGTTAAAATGCTGATTTCGCGTTAACGCGTGACGGCAAGGATGTTGGTTTCACTTAGAAAACAGCAAAATGGTAGGAGCCCATGATGGGCTCCTGAAAATGGTAATTTCACGCAACGTATAAGCTCAAAAATGTTGATTTCAGGTCAAAAAAAGGTGTAAATAAAAATAAAACAAAACAAATAAACATTTCAATAAACACTTTTTCAAATACGGCAAGGTCTTCAATGGCTAAAAAATCACGAGATAAAACATAGTTTTCGACAAACGCGATCGTAGCTTTATGTCACGCACCGCCATAACTTCCAAGTTCAAAATGCGCTGGTACCTCTTATGCCTGATGAGGACAACAACTTTGGCGGCTGTTTAGTTTTGGATTTAAGAATTCGATGACTCCACGTGAAAACGCTCTATAAATAGGGCTGACAGATTAACAGATTAACCCTTCTGCGCAACGTACGGGTCTCCATACATCTGCATGTCCCCTGATCCCAGAAGCTCAAAACACTACAAATCATGCCGATTTGAAATAAAATCAACGCAAACTGGATCACAGATCTGTTACAATCGATCGCCACTTGCTGGCCATTATTATGTTTAAATCTAGTTACCAGTTCGAGAAACGTCCGCAGAACGTAATCGCAATGCATGCCGGGAAGGGTCTTTACACCTCGTGCGCGGGAAGACATGGCGGTCGATACAAGACAAATTTTATAAGTCTAAAACCAGTTCTCGCTTTCCAAACTTTGACGCTAGCAACGCTTGGCAAATGGGCCACAACTCACCAGAGGGTATTTTTCTTGGGCAAGAACTGCTCTTGGACTTTGCTACCTGGCTCGATCTGACTTCGAACGCCGATAACACGATTACGGTATATCAGCTGCCTTCGAAGTTTCAGAACACATTTTGATTCTTTAAAACGTGCTGATGACTTACGGGTTTATCGAGGCTTTATGATGCCTCTCAACCACCAGGTAGGCACACAAGGTACTTTAAAACAATGCTTAAGATATTAGTTGACAGAGCTCTAATACGGCACATCTCTTTTTTGTTTGATGGCATTTCGTTTGACGCTCGATCGATTCACGTGTTGTGTTCACGTCACAATAACCGGTGTAAACAATCCGTTCCCAGATTTCCGCTCTATATGCTGTGGGATTTGGTTTTGACTTCATACACTATAAACAGTCTGCCTGTTTGCTGTTCAACAAATAAACTCCTAAAGACATGGCTAGGAAAAGCCAAGTTTTTTGCCTACGTTTTAACTCGAAAACAAAGCAAAAACCAGCGACAAAAATACAGAACCACATTTTTCTATTACATTGAAGACCACATGCAAAAATTCAGCTAATTTGGAGCAAGAAAAAAGAAAAGCAACCAAAATCGTCACTTATCCCCTTTTATGACTAGCTTCTTCAGTGCTCCCTCATCATAGGCCTGCAATGCGTGCAGAGAGCATTATAATCTAGCTCTCTGCACGCATTGCAGGCCTATGATGAGGGAGCACTGAAGAAGCTAGTCATAAAAGGGGATAAGTGACGATTTTGGTTGCTTTTCTTTTTTCTTGCTCCAAATTAGCTGAATTTTTGCATGTGGTCTTCAATGTAATAGAAAAACGTGTTCCTGTATTTTTGCCGCTGGTTTTTGCTTCGCTTTATAAAGACGCCGCTAGGAAAACCGAGTGGTTTTTTGCATACGCAATATCCTGAAAACGAAGCAAGGTTTAGCGCAAAAACTACGGGACATTGCTAAACATACCTAAACAAAACTCTATGCGAAATTTGGAGCGTTTTCGACAAAGTTCACTTTTGATTAAAATACCTAACGCCCTTTTCCCGCCGAGGCTGCAAATAAACGAAGCCGGGCCTTTGTTATGATAAACAGAGCCGATCCTTTGTTATAATAACCAAGCCAAGCCTTTGTTATAAGTCGAAGTCTCGCCTCGGTTTATCATAACAAAGGATCGGCCCGCCGCGACCGCAGGGACTTTGATCTCACTTAGAAAGCAGCAAAATGTCAATTTCACGCAACGTATAAGCTCAAAAATGTTGATTTTAGGTCAAAAAAGGTTTAAATGTTGATTTCACGTTAACGCGTGACGGCAAGGATGTTGCTTTCACTTAGAAACCAGCAAAATGTCAATTTAACGCAGCGCATAAGCTCAATGATGTTTATTTCAGGTCTAAGTAGGTTGAAATGTTGATTTCACGTTAACGCATGACGGCAAGGAGGTTGATTTCTCTTAGAAACCAGCAAAATGTCAATTCCACGCAACGTATAAGCTCAAAAATGTTGATTTCAGGTCAAAAAAGGTTGAAATGTTGATTTCACGTTAACGCATGACGGCAGGGAGGTTGGTTTCTCTTAGAAACCAGCAAAATGTCAATTCCACGCAACGTATAAGCTCAAAAATGTTGATTTCAGGTCAAAAAAGGTTTAAATGTTGATTTCACGTTAACGCGTGACGGCAAGGAGGTTGATTTCTCTTAGAAACCAGCAACATGTCAATTCCACGCAACGTACAAGCTCAAAAATGTTGATTTCAGGTCAAAAAAGGTTTAAATGTTGATTTCACGTTAACGCGTGACGGCAAGGATGTTGGTTTCACTTAGAAACCAGCAAAATGTCAATTTTACGCAGCGCATAAGCTCAATGATGTTGATTTCAGGTCTAAATAGGTTAAAATGTTGATTTCACGTTAACGCGTGACGGCAAGGATGTTGGTTTCACTTGGAAACCAGCAAAATGTCAATTTCACGCAGCGCATAAGCTCAAAAATGTTGATTTCAGGTCTAAATAGGTTAAAATGTTGATTTCACGTTAACGCGTGACGGCAAGGATGTTGGTTTCACTTAGAGACCAGCAAAATGTCAATTTCACGCAGCGCATAAGCTCAATGATGTTGATTTCAGGTCTAAATAGGTTAAAATGCTGATTTCGCGTTAACGCGTGACGGCAAGGATGTTGGTTTCACTTAGAAAACAGCAAAATGGTAGGAGCCCATGATGGGCTCCTGAAAATGGTAATTTCACGCAACGTATAAGCTCAAAAATGTTGATTTCAGGTCAAAAAAAGGTGTAAATAAAAATAAAACAAAACAAATAAACATTTCAATAAACACTTTTTCAAATACGGCAAGGTCTTCAATGGCTAAAAAATCACGAGATAAAACATAGTTTTCGACAAACGCGATCGTAGCTTTATGTCACGCACCGCCATAACTTCCAAGTTCAAAATGCGCTGGTACCTCTTATGCCTGATGAGGACAACAACTTTGGCGGCTGTTTAGTTTTGGATTTAAGAATTCGATGACTCCACGTGAAAACGCTCTATAAATAGGGCTGACAGATTAACAGATTAACCCTTCTGCGCAACGTACGGGTCTCCATACATCTGCATGTCCCCTGATCCCAGAAGCTCAAAACACTACAAATCATGCCGATTTGAAATAAAATCAACGCAAACTGGATCACAGATCTGTTACAATCGATCGCCACTTGCTGGCCATTATTATGTTTAAATCTAGTTACCAGTTCGAGAAACGTCCGCAGAACGTAATCGCAATGCATGCCGGGAAGGGTCTTTACACCTCGTGCGCGGGAAGACATGGCGGTCGATACAAGACAAATTTTATAAGTCTAAAACCAGTTCTCGCTTTCCAAACTTTGACGCTAGCAACGCTTGGCAAATGGGCCACAACTCACCAGAGGGTATTTTTCTTGGGCAAGAACTGCTCTTGGACTTTGCTACCTGGCTCGATCTGACTTCGAACGCCGATAACACGATTACGGTATATCAGCTGCCTTCGAAGTTTCAGAACACATTTTGATTCTTTAAAACGTGCTGATGACTTACGGGTTTATCGAGGCTTTATGATGCCTCTCAACCACCAGGTAGGCACACAAGGTACTTTAAAACAATGCTTAAGATATTAGTTGACAGAGCTCTAATACGGCACATCTCTTTTTTGTTTGATGGCATTTCGTTTGACGCTCGATCGATTCACGTGTTGTGTTCACGTCACAATAACCGGTGTAAACAATCCGTTCCCAGATTTCCGCTCTATATGCTGTGGGATTTGGTTTTGACTTCATACACTATAAACAGTCTGCCTGTTTGCTGTTCAACAAATAAACTCCTAAAGACATGGCTAGGAAAAGCCAAGTTTTTTGCCTACGTTTTAACTCGAAAACAAAGCAAAAACCAGCGACAAAAATACAGAACCACATTTTTCTATTACATTGAAGACCACATGCAAAAATTCAGCTAATTTGGAGCAAGAAAAAAGAAAAGCAACCAAAATCGTCACTTATCCCCTTTTATGACTAGCTTCTTCAGTGCTCCCTCATCATAGGCCTGCAATGCGTGCAGAGAGCATTATAATCTAGCTCTCTGCACGCATTGCAGGCCTATGATGAGGGAGCACTGAAGAAGCTAGTCATAAAAGGGGATAAGTGACGATTTTGGTTGCTTTTCTTTTTTCTTGCTCCAAATTAGCTGAATTTTTGCATGTGGTCTTCAATGTAATAGAAAAACGTGTTCCTGTATTTTTGCCGCTGGTTTTTGCTTCGCTTTATAAAGACGCCGCTAGGAAAACCGAGTGGTTTTTTGCATACGCAATATCCTGAAAACGAAGCAAGGTTTAGCGCAAAAACTACGGGACATTGCTAAACATACCTAAACAAAACTCTATGCGAAATTTGGAGCGTTTTCGACAAAGTTCACTTTTGATTAAAATACCTAACGCCCTTTTCCCGCCGAGGCTGCAAATAAACGAAGCCGGGCCTTTGTTATGATAAACAGAGCCGATCCTTTGTTATAATAACCAAGCCAAGCCTTTGTTATAAGTCGAAGTCTCGCCTCGGTTTATCATAACAAAGGATCGGCCCGCCGCGACCGCAGGGACTTTGATCTCACTTAGAAAGCAGCAAAATGTCAATTTCACGCAACGTATAAGCTCAAAAATGTTGATTTTAGGTCAAAAAAGGTTTAAATGTTGATTTCACGTTAACGCGTGACGGCAAGGATGTTGCTTTCACTTAGAAACCAGCAAAATGTCAATTTAACGCAGCGCATAAGCTCAATGATGTTTATTTCAGGTCTAAGTAGGTTGAAATGTTGATTTCACGTTAACGCATGACGGCAAGGAGGTTGATTTCTCTTAGAAACCAGCAAAATGTCAATTCCACGCAACGTATAAGCTCAAAAATGTTGATTTCAGGTCAAAAAAGGTTGAAATGTTGATTTCACGTTAACGCATGACGGCAGGGAGGTTGGTTTCTCTTAGAAACCAGCAAAATGTCAATTCCACGCAACGTATAAGCTCAAAAATGTTGATTTCAGGTCAAAAAAGGTTTAAATGTTGATTTCACGTTAACGCGTGACGGCAAGGAGGTTGATTTCTCTTAGAAACCAGCAACATGTCAATTCCACGCAACGTACAAGCTCAAAAATGTTGATTTCAGGTCAAAAAAGGTTTAAATGTTGATTTCACGTTAACGCGTGACGGCAAGGATGTTGGTTTCACTTAGAAACCAGCAAAATGTCAATTTTACGCAGCGCATAAGCTCAATGATGTTGATTTCAGGTCTAAATAGGTTAAAATGTTGATTTCACGTTAACGCGTGACGGCAAGGATGTTGGTTTCACTTGGAAACCAGCAAAATGTCAATTTCACGCAGCGCATAAGCTCAAAAATGTTGATTTCAGGTCTAAATAGGTTAAAATGTTGATTTCACGTTAACGCGTGACGGCAAGGATGTTGGTTTCACTTAGAGACCAGCAAAATGTCAATTTCACGCAGCGCATAAGCTCAATGATGTTGATTTCAGGTCTAAATAGGTTAAAATGTTGATTTCGCGTTAACGCGTGACGGCAAGGATGTTGGTTTCACTTAGAAAACAGCAAAATGGTAGGAGCCCATGATGGGCTCCTGAAAATGGTAATTTCACGCAACGTATAAGCTCAAAAATGTTGATTTCAGGTCAAAAAAAGGTGTAAATAAAAATAAAACAAAACAAATAAACATTTCAATAAACACTTTTTCAAATACGGCAAGGTCTTCAATGGCTAAAAAATCACGAGATAAAACATAGTTTTCGACAAACGCGATCGTAGCTTTATGTCACGCACCGCCATAACTTCCAAGTTCAAAATGCGCTGGTACCTCTTATGCCTGATGAGGACAACAACTTTGGCGGCTGTTTAGTTTTGGATTTAAGAATTCGATGACTCCACGTGAAAACGCTCTATAAATAGGGCTGACAGATTAACAGATTAACCCTTCTGCGCAACGTACGGGTCTCCATACATCTGCATGTCCCCTGATCCCAGAAGCTCAAAACACTACAAATCATGCCGATTTGAAATAAAATCAACGCAAACTGGATCACAGATCTGTTACAATCGATCGCCACTTGCTGGCCATTATTATGTTTAAATCTAGTTACCAGTTCGAGAAACGTCCGCAGAACGTAATCGCAATGCATGCCGGGAAGGGTCTTTACACCTCGTGCGCGGGAAGACATGGCGGTCGATACAAGACAAATTTTATAAGTCTAAAACCAGTTCTCGCTTTCCAAACTTTGACGCTAGCAACGCTTGGCAAATGGGCCACAACTCACCAGAGGGTATTTTTCTTGGGCAAGAACTGCTCTTGGACTTTGCTACCTGGCTCGATCTGACTTCGAACGCCGATAACACGATTACGGTATATCAGCTGCCTTCGAAGTTTCAGAACACATTTTGATTCTTTAAAACGTGCTGATGACTTACGGGTTTATCGAGGCTTTATGATGCCTCTCAACCACCAGGTAGGCACACAAGGTACTTTAAAACAATGCTTAAGATATTAGTTGACAGAGCTCTAATACGGCACATCTCTTTTTTGTTTGATGGCATTTCGTTTGACGCTCGATCGATTCACGTGTTGTGTTCACGTCACAATAACCGGTGTAAACAATCCGTTCCCAGATTTCCGCTCTATATGCTGTGGGATTTGGTTTTGACTTCATACACTATAAACAGTCTGCCTGTTTGCTGTTCAACAAATAAACTCCTAAAGACATGGCTAGGAAAAGCCAAGTTTTTTGCCTACGTTTTAACTCGAAAACAAAGCAAAAACCAGCGACAAAAATACAGAACCACATTTTTCTATTACATTGAAGACCACATGCAAAAATTCAGCTAATTTGGAGCAAGAAAAAAGAAAAGCAACCAAAATCGTCACTTATCCCCTTTTATGACTAGCTTCTTCAGTGCTCCCTCATCATAGGCCTGCAATGCGTGCAGAGAGCATTATAATCTAGCTCTCTGCACGCATTGCAGGCCTATGATGAGGGAGCACTGAAGAAGCTAGTCATAAAAGGGGATAAGTGACGATTTTGGTTGCTTTTCTTTTTTCTTGCTCCAAATTAGCTGAATTTTTGCATGTGGTCTTCAATGTAATAGAAAAACGTGTTCCTGTATTTTTGCCGCTGGTTTTTGCTTCGCTTTATAAAGACGCCGCTAGGAAAACCGAGTGGTTTTTTGCATACGCAATATCCTGAAAACGAAGCAAGGTTTAGCGCAAAAACTACGGGACATTGCTAAACATACCTAAACAAAACTCTATGCGAAATTTGGAGCGTTTTCGACAAAGTTCACTTTTGATTAAAATACCTAACGCCCTTTTCCCGCCGAGGCTGCAAATAAACGAAGCCGGGCCTTTGTTATGATAAACAGAGCCGATCCTTTGTTATAATAACCAAGCCAAGCCTTTGTTATAAGTCGAAGTCTCGCCTCGGTTTATCATAACAAAGGATCGGCCCGCCGCGACCGCAGGGACTTTGATCTCACTTAGAAAGCAGCAAAATGTCAATTTCACGCAACGTATAAGCTCAAAAATGTTGATTTTAGGTCAAAAAAGGTTTAAATGTTGATTTCACGTTAACGCGTGACGGCAAGGATGTTGCTTTCACTTAGAAACCAGCAAAATGTCAATTTAACGCAGCGCATAAGCTCAATGATGTTTATTTCAGGTCTAAGTAGGTTGAAATGTTGATTTCACGTTAACGCATGACGGCAAGGAGGTTGATTTCTCTTAGAAACCAGCAAAATGTCAATTCCACGCAACGTATAAGCTCAAAAATGTTGATTTCAGGTCAAAAAAGGTTGAAATGTTGATTTCACGTTAACGCATGACGGCAGGGAGGTTGGTTTCTCTTAGAAACCAGCAAAATGTCAATTCCACGCAACGTATAAGCTCAAAAATGTTGATTTCAGGTCAAAAAAGGTTTAAATGTTGATTTCACGTTAACGCGTGACGGCAAGGAGGTTGATTTCTCTTAGAAACCAGCAACATGTCAATTCCACGCAACGTACAAGCTCAAAAATGTTGATTTCAGGTCAAAAAAGGTTTAAATGTTGATTTCACGTTAACGCGTGACGGCAAGGATGTTGGTTTCACTTAGAAACCAGCAAAATGTCAATTTTACGCAGCGCATAAGCTCAATGATGTTGATTTCAGGTCTAAATAGGTTAAAATGTTGATTTCACGTTAACGCGTGACGGCAAGGATGTTGGTTTCACTTGGAAACCAGCAAAATGTCAATTTCACGCAGCGCATAAGCTCAAAAATGTTGATTTCAGGTCTAAATAGGTTAAAATGTTGATTTCACGTTAACGCGTGACGGCAAGGATGTTGGTTTCACTTAGAGACCAGCAAAATGTCAATTTCACGCAGCGCATAAGCTCAATGATGTTGATTTCAGGTCTAAATAGGTTAAAATGCTGATTTCGCGTTAACGCGTGACGGCAAGGATGTTGGTTTCACTTAGAAAACAGCAAAATGGTAGGAGCCCATGATGGGCTCCTGAAAATGGTAATTTCACGCAACGTATAAGCTCAAAAATGTTGATTTCAGGTCAAAAAAAGGTGTAAATAAAAATAAAACAAAACAAATAAACATTTCAATAAACACTTTTTCAAATACGGCAAGGTCTTCAATGGCTAAAAAATCACGAGATAAAACATAGTTTTCGACAAACGCGATCGTAGCTTTATGTCACGCACCGCCATAACTTCCAAGTTCAAAATGCGCTGGTACCTCTTATGCCTGATGAGGACAACAACTTTGGCGGCTGTTTAGTTTTGGATTTAAGAATTCGATGACTCCACGTGAAAACGCTCTATAAATAGGGCTGACAGATTAACAGATTAACCCTTCTGCGCAACGTACGGGTCTCCATACATCTGCATGTCCCCTGATCCCAGAAGCTCAAAACACTACAAATCATGCCGATTTGAAATAAAATCAACGCAAACTGGATCACAGATCTGTTACAATCGATCGCCACTTGCTGGCCATTATTATGTTTAAATCTAGTTACCAGTTCGAGAAACGTCCGCAGAACGTAATCGCAATGCATGCCGGGAAGGGTCTTTACACCTCGTGCGCGGGAAGACATGGCGGTCGATACAAGACAAATTTTATAAGTCTAAAACCAGTTCTCGCTTTCCAAACTTTGACGCTAGCAACGCTTGGCAAATGGGCCACAACTCACCAGAGGGTATTTTTCTTGGGCAAGAACTGCTCTTGGACTTTGCTACCTGGCTCGATCTGACTTCGAACGCCGATAACACGATTACGGTATATCAGCTGCCTTCGAAGTTTCAGAACACATTTTGATTCTTTAAAACGTGCTGATGACTTACGGGTTTATCGAGGCTTTATGATGCCTCTCAACCACCAGGTAGGCACACAAGGTACTTTAAAACAATGCTTAAGATATTAGTTGACAGAGCTCTAATACGGCACATCTCTTTTTTGTTTGATGGCATTTCGTTTGACGCTCGATCGATTCACGTGTTGTGTTCACGTCACAATAACCGGTGTAAACAATCCGTTCCCAGATTTCCGCTCTATATGCTGTGGGATTTGGTTTTGACTTCATACACTATAAACAGTCTGCCTGTTTGCTGTTCAACAAATAAACTCCTAAAGACATGGCTAGGAAAAGCCAAGTTTTTTGCCTACGTTTTAACTCGAAAACAAAGCAAAAACCAGCGACAAAAATACAGAACCACATTTTTCTATTACATTGAAGACCACATGCAAAAATTCAGCTAATTTGGAGCAAGAAAAAAGAAAAGCAACCAAAATCGTCACTTATCCCCTTTTATGACTAGCTTCTTCAGTGCTCCCTCATCATAGGCCTGCAATGCGTGCAGAGAGCATTATAATCTAGCTCTCTGCACGCATTGCAGGCCTATGATGAGGGAGCACTGAAGAAGCTAGTCATAAAAGGGGATAAGTGACGATTTTGGTTGCTTTTCTTTTTTCTTGCTCCAAATTAGCTGAATTTTTGCATGTGGTCTTCAATGTAATAGAAAAACGTGTTCCTGTATTTTTGCCGCTGGTTTTTGCTTCGCTTTATAAAGACGCCGCTAGGAAAACCGAGTGGTTTTTTGCATACGCAATATCCTGAAAACGAAGCAAGGTTTAGCGCAAAAACTACGGGACATTGCTAAACATACCTAAACAAAACTCTATGCGAAATTTGGAGCGTTTTCGACAAAGTTCACTTTTGATTAAAATACCTAACGCCCTTTTCCCGCCGAGGCTGCAAATAAACGAAGCCGGGCCTTTGTTATGATAAACAGAGCCGATCCTTTGTTATAATAACCAAGCCAAGCCTTTGTTATAAGTCGAAGTCTCGCCTCGGTTTATCATAACAAAGGATCGGCCCGCCGCGACCGCAGGGACTTTGATCTCACTTAGAAAGCAGCAAAATGTCAATTTCACGCAACGTATAAGCTCAAAAATGTTGATTTTAGGTCAAAAAAGGTTTAAATGTTGATTTCACGTTAACGCGTGACGGCAAGGATGTTGCTTTCACTTAGAAACCAGCAAAATGTCAATTTAACGCAACGTATAAGCTCAAAAATGTTGATTTTAGGTCAAAAAAGGTTTAAATGTTGATTTCACGTTAACGCGTGACGGCAAGGATGTTGCTTTCACTTAGAAACCAGCAAAATGTCAATTTAACGCAGCGCATAAGCTCAATGATGTTTATTTCAGGTCTAAGTAGGTTGAAATGTTGATTTCACGTTAACGCATGACGGCAAGGAGGTTGATTTCTCTTAGAAACCAGCAAAATGTCAATTCCACGCAACGTATAAGCTCAAAAATGTTGATTTCAGGTCAAAAAAGGTTGAAATGTTGATTTCACGTTAACGCATGACGGCAGGGAGGTTGGTTTCTCTTAGAAACCAGCAAAATGTCAATTCCACGCAACGTATAAGCTCAAAAATGTTGATTTCAGGTCAAAAAAGGTTTAAATGTTGATTTCACGTTAACGCGTGACGGCAAGGAGGTTGATTTCTCTTAGAAACCAGCAACATGTCAATTCCACGCAACGTACAAGCTCAAAAATGTTGATTTCAGGTCAAAAAAGGTTTAAATGTTGATTTCACGTTAACGCGTGACGGCAAGGATGTTGGTTTCACTTAGAAACCAGCAAAATGTCAATTTTACGCAGCGCATAAGCTCAATGATGTTGATTTCAGGTCTAAATAGGTTAAAATGTTGATTTCACGTTAACGCGTGACGGCAAGGATGTTGGTTTCACTTGGAAACCAGCAAAATGTCAATTTCACGCAGCGCATAAGCTCAAAAATGTTGATTTCAGGTCTAAATAGGTTAAAATGTTGATTTCACGTTAACGCGTGACGGCAAGGATGTTGGTTTCACTTAGAGACCAGCAAAATGTCAATTTCACGCAGCGCATAAGCTCAATGATGTTGATTTCAGGTCTAAATAGGTTAAAATGCTGATTTCGCGTTAACGCGTGACGGCAAGGATGTTGGTTTCACTTAGAAAACAGCAAAATGGTAGGAGCCCATGATGGGCTCCTGAAAATGGTAATTTCACGCAACGTATAAGCTCAAAAATGTTGATTTCAGGTCAAAAAAAGGTGTAAATAAAAATAAAACAAAACAAATAAACATTTCAATAAACACTTTTTCAAATACGGCAAGGTCTTCAATGGCTAAAAAATCACGAGATAAAACATAGTTTTCGACAAACGCGATCGTAGCTTTATGTCACGCACCGCCATAACTTCCAAGTTCAAAATGCGCTGGTACCTCTTATGCCTGATGAGGACAACAACTTTGGCGGCTGTTTAGTTTTGGATTTAAGAATTCGATGACTCCACGTGAAAACGCTCTATAAATAGGGCTGACAGATTAACAGATTAACCCTTCTGCGCAACGTACGGGTCTCCATACATCTGCATGTCCCCTGATCCCAGAAGCTCAAAACACTACAAATCATGCCGATTTGAAATAAAATCAACGCAAACTGGATCACAGATCTGTTACAATCGATCGCCACTTGCTGGCCATTATTATGTTTAAATCTAGTTACCAGTTCGAGAAACGTCCGCAGAACGTAATCGCAATGCATGCCGGGAAGGGTCTTTACACCTCGTGCGCGGGAAGACATGGCGGTCGATACAAGACAAATTTTATAAGTCTAAAACCAGTTCTCGCTTTCCAAACTTTGACGCTAGCAACGCTTGGCAAATGGGCCACAACTCACCAGAGGGTATTTTTCTTGGGCAAGAACTGCTCTTGGACTTTGCTACCTGGCTCGATCTGACTTCGAACGCCGATAACACGATTACGGTATATCAGCTGCCTTCGAAGTTTCAGAACACATTTTGATTCTTTAAAACGTGCTGATGACTTACGGGTTTATCGAGGCTTTATGATGCCTCTCAACCACCAGGTAGGCACACAAGGTACTTTAAAACAATGCTTAAGATATTAGTTGACAGAGCTCTAATACGGCACATCTCTTTTTTGTTTGATGGCATTTCGTTTGACGCTCGATCGATTCACGTGTTGTGTTCACGTCACAATAACCGGTGTAAACAATCCGTTCCCAGATTTCCGCTCTATATGCTGTGGGATTTGGTTTTGACTTCATACACTATAAACAGTCTGCCTGTTTGCTGTTCAACAAATAAACTCCTAAAGACATGGCTAGGAAAAGCCAAGTTTTTTGCCTACGTTTTAACTCGAAAACAAAGCAAAAACCAGCGACAAAAATACAGAACCACATTTTTCTATTACATTGAAGACCACATGCAAAAATTCAGCTAATTTGGAGCAAGAAAAAAGAAAAGCAACCAAAATCGTCACTTATCCCCTTTTATGACTAGCTTCTTCAGTGCTCCCTCATCATAGGCCTGCAATGCGTGCAGAGAGCATTATAATCTAGCTCTCTGCACGCATTGCAGGCCTATGATGAGGGAGCACTGAAGAAGCTAGTCATAAAAGGGGATAAGTGACGATTTTGGTTGCTTTTCTTTTTTCTTGCTCCAAATTAGCTGAATTTTTGCATGTGGTCTTCAATGTAATAGAAAAACGTGTTCCTGTATTTTTGCCGCTGGTTTTTGCTTCGCTTTATAAAGACGCCGCTAGGAAAACCGAGTGGTTTTTTGCATACGCAATATCCTGAAAACGAAGCAAGGTTTAGCGCAAAAACTACGGGACATTGCTAAACATACCTAAACAAAACTCTATGCGAAATTTGGAGCGTTTTCGACAAAGTTCACTTTTGATTAAAATACCTAACGCCCTTTTCCCGCCGAGGCTGCAAATAAACGAAGCCGGGCCTTTGTTATGATAAACAGAGCCGATCCTTTGTTATAATAACCAAGCCAAGCCTTTGTTATAAGTCGAAGTCTCGCCTCGGTTTATCATAACAAAGGATCGGCCCGCCGCGACCGCAGGGACTTTGATCTCACTTAGAAAGCAGCAAAATGTCAATTTCACGCAACGTATAAGCTCAAAAATGTTGATTTTAGGTCAAAAAAGGTTTAAATGTTGATTTCACGTTAACGCGTGACGGCAAGGATGTTGCTTTCACTTAGAAACCAGCAAAATGTCAATTTAACGCAGCGCATAAGCTCAATGATGTTTATTTCAGGTCTAAGTAGGTTGAAATGTTGATTTCACGTTAACGCATGACGGCAAGGAGGTTGATTTCTCTTAGAAACCAGCAAAATGTCAATTCCACGCAACGTATAAGCTCAAAAATGTTGATTTCAGGTCAAAAAAGGTTGAAATGTTGATTTCACGTTAACGCATGACGGCAGGGAGGTTGGTTTCTCTTAGAAACCAGCAAAATGTCAATTCCACGCAACGTATAAGCTCAAAAATGTTGATTTCAGGTCAAAAAAGGTTTAAATGTTGATTTCACGTTAACGCGTGACGGCAAGGAGGTTGATTTCTCTTAGAAACCAGCAACATGTCAATTCCACGCAACGTACAAGCTCAAAAATGTTGATTTCAGGTCAAAAAAGGTTTAAATGTTGATTTCACGTTAACGCGTGACGGCAAGGATGTTGGTTTCACTTAGAAACCAGCAAAATGTCAATTTTACGCAGCGCATAAGCTCAATGATGTTGATTTCAGGTCTAAATAGGTTAAAATGTTGATTTCACGTTAACGCGTGACGGCAAGGATGTTGGTTTCACTTGGAAACCAGCAAAATGTCAATTTCACGCAGCGCATAAGCTCAAAAATGTTGATTTCAGGTCTAAATAGGTTAAAATGTTGATTTCACGTTAACGCGTGACGGCAAGGATGTTGGTTTCACTTAGAGACCAGCAAAATGTCAATTTCACGCAGCGCATAAGCTCAATGATGTTGATTTCAGGTCTAAATAGGTTAAAATGCTGATTTCGCGTTAACGCGTGACGGCAAGGATGTTGGTTTCACTTAGAAAACAGCAAAATGGTAGGAGCCCATGATGGGCTCCTGAAAATGGTAATTTCACGCAACGTATAAGCTCAAAAATGTTGATTTCAGGTCAAAAAAAGGTGTAAATAAAAATAAAACAAAACAAATAAACATTTCAATAAACACTTTTTCAAATACGGCAAGGTCTTCAATGGCTAAAAAATCACGAGATAAAACATAGTTTTCGACAAACGCGATCGTAGCTTTATGTCACGCACCGCCATAACTTCCAAGTTCAAAATGCGCTGGTACCTCTTATGCCTGATGAGGACAACAACTTTGGCGGCTGTTTAGTTTTGGATTTAAGAATTCGATGACTCCACGTGAAAACGCTCTATAAATAGGGCTGACAGATTAACAGATTAACCCTTCTGCGCAACGTACGGGTCTCCATACATCTGCATGTCCCCTGATCCCAGAAGCTCAAAACACTACAAATCATGCCGATTTGAAATAAAATCAACGCAAACTGGATCACAGATCTGTTACAATCGATCGCCACTTGCTGGCCATTATTATGTTTAAATCTAGTTACCAGTTCGAGAAACGTCCGCAGAACGTAATCGCAATGCATGCCGGGAAGGGTCTTTACACCTCGTGCGCGGGAAGACATGGCGGTCGATACAAGACAAATTTTATAAGTCTAAAACCAGTTCTCGCTTTCCAAACTTTGACGCTAGCAACGCTTGGCAAATGGGCCACAACTCACCAGAGGGTATTTTTCTTGGGCAAGAACTGCTCTTGGACTTTGCTACCTGGCTCGATCTGACTTCGAACGCCGATAACACGATTACGGTATATCAGCTGCCTTCGAAGTTTCAGAACACATTTTGATTCTTTAAAACGTGCTGATGACTTACGGGTTTATCGAGGCTTTATGATGCCTCTCAACCACCAGGTAGGCACACAAGGTACTTTAAAACAATGCTTAAGATATTAGTTGACAGAGCTCTAATACGGCACATCTCTTTTTTGTTTGATGGCATTTCGTTTGACGCTCGATCGATTCACGTGTTGTGTTCACGTCACAATAACCGGTGTAAACAATCCGTTCCCAGATTTCCGCTCTATATGCTGTGGGATTTGGTTTTGACTTCATACACTATAAACAGTCTGCCTGTTTGCTGTTCAACAAATAAACTCCTAAAGACATGGCTAGGAAAAGCCAAGTTTTTTGCCTACGTTTTAACTCGAAAACAAAGCAAAAACCAGCGACAAAAATACAGAACCACATTTTTCTATTACATTGAAGACCACATGCAAAAATTCAGCTAATTTGGAGCAAGAAAAAAGAAAAGCAACCAAAATCGTCACTTATCCCCTTTTATGACTAGCTTCTTCATTTGTTAATAACGTTTTGACCAATGTCATGAGTTTGACTCCTGGAAAGAACTGATGATTTTCTATTTGCCTGATACACACTAAAACTGAAAATAACTCCTTCCTTCTCATAAGCTATACATGTTTCAATCCTCAATATAATGAAATCATCAGTTTATGATAGTGATATACCAGTACTCTAAAACATCTTGATGATCAAAAGCATTGATTTTAGTTGCGTTCGACGAAGTGGAACGCAAACCTAATTTTGACCTGTGGCTTTTCAGAGTTGGTGGCCCTGTGCACGGTTATAGGCCGAAAAAACCACATTCCTGTAAGGACACCAAAATGGCCACCCCGCTTGATTTTTGCAGGGGCATGTCATGGCCATTAAACTAAGTAATGCTAAGACATGTGATAAGATATGTGGCGAACATGTAAGTATGTGAGTAGGCCATGTGAACTTGTCTTTCCGATGGATCTTTCTTTGACTTCTTTCCATTCAGTCGCCGTACGCTTCGCTATTATGTGCTCTGAGCATTAGATTTTGGTGAATTTAAACGTTTCGACGGTAGCATTTATCAAAATCTGAGGGAATTGTCCTTGTTTATTAACACGACTTGGCTTTGGGATGATGACCATGGGAACAGCTACGTTTTGATTGCATTTGTTTATTAGTTCCAGTCGCAACAGGTAGCTCAGTCTTTATCTGGTCAAAATTTTATTGTTTAGAATCGGTGGAAATGTATCCTGAAGGCAAGATCCATAAGACTACTTTATTCATCAGGGGAAATACTCGAATTAGTTGCACAGAGTCTGTTTACGATAAACGACCACGCAAAACGAACACGTGATTGCAAATGCGCTTAGAATAATGTACATAATTTAAATATTCTATGAAACTTGAGAGTCTGCAGAAACTGGCAGCATGACGCAATGTATCAACAAATCGTGACCTCTTCACTAGCATGGACTTTGACACTTTGCATATCTGACTGTAAAACCTTGGTTGCTGCTGAAAAATGTTGATTTTAGCAATAGACAAAGGTTGAAAGTCAGCAAGTGAAATCATTTATTTATGGTATATATATATTTAAGTGAGAGCGTCGAAGGCACTCATAATCTCTGATTACTACTAGTATATCTTATAAATTATGCTTCTCTTTTATTTTATTTTTTTATTTATCATTTTAATAATATCTAATAATAATAATAATAATAATAGTAATAATAATACTAATAATACATGGGCAGTGGGGTAGGACAGGATACTTAGGAGGACTCTATCCATCAAGTAATCCAGCAGACTTATGACTGCCCTAGGCTCGCGGATTGAACTCGGCACCATAAGTTAAAAGCGGCAAGACTTTTAAGGACTTAAAATAATAATAATAATATTTAATATTTTTATAGCGCAGATAAAGGTTTTTCATTAGGGTTTTCGTATCAGGCAGCTACGCATCGATCATTGCCTATACAGTATTGGGGTTATTCTTGCTTCTAAATTATCCCTGGCCGTTTTTTCTTCAAGCCTTAGCATGGTTTAGGGTAGATCTCCTCTATGAACATATCTATTATGGATATATACATGGTTACTTCTACTGACTACATTAGCTCATGGGCTGATAGACAGGATTATATTCAAAATATAGCAATATCCTTAAGCTGCAATTGGTGGTTTTATCAAATATAAGTTCCAGTTAATGGTCTGCCGTGGACCACTCTTGTGGTAATTGTCGTACATGGTACAACTTACATTGGTGATAGAAGTTGCATTGGGATAGAACTTGACTAGCAGACATTGCATACTTCAGGTTGACGAAAAGACAGGGAACTGATTTAAGCAGATTCTGGAGCTCAAAAAGAATAAGAAACTGAAAAGGGGACTATTTAACGATTAGACCCGTAGCCCTTGTGGGCTATGGGTCAATAGCCCATGAGGCGAAGCCGAATGGGCTATTGACCCGTGGCCCTTGAGGGCGAAGGGTCTAATTGGAGCCGGAAGACGGTAACAGTTGGTACTTAGCAATATGCTACTATTGTGGTGTCCCTGGTTTAAGTACAGTTTCATTAAACTTGATTTGGTCACAGGAAAATTTTGCTTTCATTTTAGTCATGTGTTTGGTAGCATAGTTGATTGCGTCATTGTCAACCCTAGCACGGGCATGGCTATTTAAATGTTTATTTGTTCAGCGCAGATAATAATTGCCCCAGATAACCAAAGTAAGTTCCAGATGTTTTCCGGCCGCCAATTTGGTGCACCACAGAGGAACACCAACATGGCGGCTCCATACTAGGTTCTGTAAATTTGCGCTGAACATTTCGACAAATATCTCAACTTTGGGACAACGCACACACCTCAAACTTTCTACTTTATTTTTCTTTTGTACTATCAAAATTTCTTTGACCTTATCCACTGAA
Source organism: Orbicella faveolata (assembly GCF_042242905.1). Classification (NCBI taxonomy): domain Eukaryota; kingdom Metazoa; phylum Cnidaria; class Anthozoa; order Scleractinia; family Merulinidae; genus Orbicella; species Orbicella faveolata. The sequence goes on along the minus strand of NW_028301536.1, from coordinate 22,861,893 downwards.
TGGTTTTTGATTTTATTTTTTATTGCGTGACAATGAAAACGCTCTGTAAAGGTCCGGTAATACGGGCAACATTTTCCTTCAACTTGTCTCGCAACATTGTTGCATTACAAGTTAAAACACATTGTTGCGCGTATTACCACGTTTGTGACCAACTTGACTCGCAGCAAAATACAGTGTTGCAAGTCTGCAGAATTCCACAGGTATAATTCAATTGCTTAATCGTGTGTAAATAAAGATGGCGCCTTTTTTTTAGCATAATTTAGCATTTCAACGAAGTTGCACTTCGACTTCTGGCCGTCATTTTTTTCTTAATTTTCCGTGCCAGCGAAGTCCTCTCAGTATGAAGCTCAGTGTCGTTTCAGGTAGCTAGGCGAAAAGTTGTATTTTTGCGACAGTTCTTCCAAGCCTTTTGCCTTTTTTCCTGCGCTTGTTTTGAGGGGACAAACGAGGTGCCCCAAAGACTATGATAGCTCTCGAGGTCTTTGTACAGGACAAATTTATGACTTCCGAGAGTTACTGGTCTACTTCGAATTCAGACTCGCCTTCACCGTCCGCCATGTTCTGTTTCTTTATTTGCCGCGCGTCGCGACAGCCAATCATAAGCGTTGAATTCAAATTTGTTGGGAGACAAGTTGTAGCTTCAGTGGTAATACAAGCAGCAAAACTAAAATTTGTTGCGGAAAGTAGAACTCGAGTCTACTTTGCGCAACATATTTCCTCAACTTGCAACACTGTATTTTGCTGCGAGACAAGTTGGTCACAAACGTGGTAATACGCGCAACAATGTGTTTCAACTTGCAATGCAACAATGTTGCGAGACAAGTTGAGGAAAAATGTTGCCCGTATTACCGGACCTTAACACAAAAAAGTTAAATCTCATGTAACAGGGACATTAACATATGTAGATGATCAAATGCGCTTTACAACATATACAATCATAAAAAATAAAATTAAAATCCACTTAGTAAAAATCGAAAGGATCAATTAAAAATGTTAAAAATTACATCTACTACTGAAACCTTACCTAATTATAAGAACTACAAAAAACCCTATCTAATAGCTCTTTTCACGGTTAATTTTTCTCATTTGCATTACAATGTAATCCAACGTGGATGCGAGTCAATTTCGGGCTAAAACTACAAAATAGCCCGAAATTGCCTCACATACATGCTAGATTTTATTGAAATGCAAATGAGGAAAGCTAACCGTGAAATCCTAATTAAAAGCTTAAGTGAAAAGGTGAGTCTTCAGTAAAGTTTTAAATTTGAGGTTGTACGTAAGTTCTCTTGTGTCATCTGATTGGCTCATCAGTAACTGACATCATTTGCTGAGCTATATTTTACACTCATGTGACTGTGAATGCTGGTAAATAAACGGCTACTTTTGAAATCAAGCGTTGCAAATTATTTGGAGAAAACAGTCATGTTTCCACATGGCATAACCCCCTCCTCCACACACACACACACCCGGATAACCAAAAATAAAACATCAAAAGTTCTTTGAGAGCTATGTGACTCAGCAGGTTAAAATCAACAACTATCACTCCGTATTAGGAAGCCTCGACTTGAATCTATTGTTTAAACTCTCGTCACTCTGAACGTGACTTGTAATGACGTGACACCCACAAATATCCCACGGCAGATCTGATTACGATATATATTCTTGTAAACCAGCTGAGAAACCAGATGATTGAAGTTAAGATATTTATTGATGACAGCACTTTCAGGTAGGTGCATGTCCTGGTTAGCTAGTTAAGGCTCACGCTTAACCATTCGTTACTATTCTGGCTACCGTTCCATAGGCGACAAGCCAAAATATAAAATAAGCGATATAACCCTAGGTATTATAGACGGCGATTGATTATAGGCAGCCCAATCGTGTAATTTGTTAAGCGAATGGTGCATGGTGACCCAATGGTGTTCACGGAGTGTTGTGATTTCTCGTGCATTCTAATCTATGCTTCGCACGTCGAGTTTTTAAACATGCCATACAGTTTAATCGCCATGTCGAACTCTTATCATTTTCCTCGGATGTTATTTTTCAGCCATCTTCTATCGGGCTATCTGCAACTCTTTTATCACGAACTATTTTTCGTTCACCTTGAATTTCATCAACATGTCCATTTCTTGCGTCATTACGTAACCTTTGTACCGCGGCGCAGTAGTTGCGTGTAAAATTTTGTAACACTAGTGAGTCACTTTGCTTTAACGATTTGACGACCTGAGACTTTAACGAATGATAATATAAGAAATTTAACGTCAGCCATTCTATGTTGCTTTATGTGAAGGGAGTCAAAAGAGAACTTTGTGACCAAATCAGGACAATCAGTGACCGGAAGCCGCGCGCTCAAGCCCGTCAAACACTAAATTACGGGCAATCCGATTTTTTTATTCAAGAACATCAAAAGAACCTAGCCAGTCTAAACTCTATGTTGATCAAAAAGTCCTAAACAATTCAGAAGAGCACTAATAATAATAGACCTCAAATTCAAGCCTTCGTCCTATAGGACGAGCAAAACTACCTGGGGAATTCCGACTTGCACGTGATGCGTCTGGTCCCCACCCAAGACGTGTTTTGGGGGATATCACGCAACGCTGAGAGCGTTGCGTGACACCCGCAAAAACGGCCGCGTCAAAAAAATAATATTTTCGCAGATTTTTTTCTATTTTTGAGTTGGGAGGTATAACAAACTTGCCCCACAGGAAACAGTTGGTTTTGTTTTCCCTCGACCCTCAAACAGTTTCCTTTGGGACCAGTCATTATTGATGTGCCCCGTGGGGTGGGAATCTGACTTGGTTGATATTGGGTTGGAGCTTCTGAAACTGTACAGTAGGGGTCGAGGGGATTTGAAAAAGTTGCCTCAAAATCTTCGGGAAACTAGAAAATATGACGAGATCACAACGCTCTTTGTATGCAACTTTGTGGCCTTGAAGAAAGCCCTAAAAAGCTCTTTGTTGTGTTTTGCTCGCGGAAAATTTAATCGCTGTTGCATGTTAATGATATAAGTGTATAAGCAATACTTGAAACACAGTGGAAATTCAATGTAGGTGTGCCCGGATGAATTTTTTCCTTTGTATGGCGTGGGGTTGGGACATTTGGTGGCCTAACATGGCCCGAGGGTGGGGTATTTCAGCACCACTTAACGGAATTTGACCAACTGAAAGCCCCAGGGTAGGGTCTTTTGCGGGAAATTTAATGTGGAATTCCCCGATCAGGTAACGACAAGAAATTGTGACCAATCACGACAGATAACAGCTGTAAAGCCATGTCCAAATGGGAAATGTTTGTCAATCAAACATTATTTGGTGACCAAACATGGCCCTGTTTGGGCACCATGTTTGGGCACCATGTTTGATCGTGTTGAATTGTGTTTGATAAAATTTGAACGACGTCAAACATTAGATCTAACATTGTAAAACCTTTTCCCGTTTGGAGGGCTTTGTCAAACATGTTTTGTGCGCGCATGCGTTCTCGCTCATAGATATCGCGCGAGCTTTGTGTGTGAGCTTACAAGTGCCTATGTCGTGTTATTTACCTTCAGTTAGCTAATTTTCAATCATCCTTGTTTACACTGATGTCCTTTTGCACACAGAAAACTTATTTCGTGGTCCTTAAGTGAGACCAACAATTTATCACGACAATCTTTAATGGAACTCAACATGACGGTGTTCTCGACCCAGTTGCTTATAGGGGTAATTCTTACTGTTTGTCAAACAAGTTTGATATCATTTGGCCAAACATCAACATGTTTGGTCACCAAACAATGTTTGATCATGTTTGATCGCCAAACATTTCCCGTTCATACTGGGCTTAAGACCTAAAAGGAGAGCTAATCTTGTTTTCGTGCCTATTTCAGTAAGGATTGGTACATGATCATTGTATTTCTTTCCGTATTTCAGCATCAGAGATGGAACACTTTGATAATGACGCTGTTGTTGATGTGTCCACGAGCATTCAAGAGCACTCCTCCCTTAGTGAGGACTTTGATGACGCATCACGTGAAAGGGTCTTCACGGTATCTGAAAGAACGCTGCTCATTGCACTCGAACCCGGTCGCGCTTCCGTGTGGAAGGCGACACTCAACATCATCAACTTCATTGAAGGTGTTGGTTTCTTAGCTCTGCCGTTTGCTGTCGCTAAAGGTGGAATTGCAGCGGTTGGAGCTTTTATTATCATGCCTATTATCTACTGGTTCACGGCCAGAGTGCTGGTCGAATGTCTGTACAATAGACACCGTGTCCATGGTAACGTACGTGTGCGTTCTTCGTGGAATGAAATCGGAAAAGCCATTTGGCCTCGCTTTGGTGGAACTATGGTAGCTGTGGTACAGTGCTTTGATCTGACCGTCATCGCGACTTCATATCTTATCGTGTGCGGCTCGCTGATGAAATCCGCTTTCCCGTCAGTACCCCTGACAGCAGCACTGTGGACGTGCATTGCGGCCGCTGTGGTTCTTCCATCGACATTTTTGAAGTCGCTGTCTCAAATTGCTTGGCTGAGCGTCATTGGAATTTCAGCTTTACTGGGGACTGCCGCGGTTATTCTGTGGTACGGGGCCACTCACCACTCACAGTGGGATCTCAAGAGTCTCTTGTTCTGGGACACACAGGGGTTTCTTATTTCCCTGGGGATCATCATGTTCAGTTACGGCTCGGCCCCTATTGTGCCCTCTGTTGAAGAAAGCATGGCTGACAGATCTAAATTTGGACGAGCTTTAGCACTTGCTTATATCGCTGCAGTCTTGTTCAAGCTGACCTTTTCGATTTTCGGTTTTCTTTCATTTTCTTTTGCCACGGATGAAATTGTTATTAACAATCTTCCTAACAATCTGCCCCATATTATTGTCAGCGTAGTGTTTGTCGTAAGTTGTCTTTTTTCATATGCACTACCTCTCCTTGCAGTTTTTCAGTGCATCGAAGATTCCAACACTTATTTTTTACTGCAGACGAAAGTACGATTGCCGAGATTCGTCTGTTTTGCTGGGCTTCGAGTTTTGTTTGTTTCTGTTACCCTTTTAGCAGCAGCCTTCATTCCGCATTTTGGTTTTTTGACGTCGTTTTTCGGTAACTTGTCGCTGCCGTTATTCAACTGCATTCTGCCTTGTGCGGCTCATTTGTTTCTCAGAAAAAAGGATTTAAGCTGCTGGCAGAAAGCTCTGGATTACATTATGATTTTGTTTGGTGTCCTGGTGTCGATTTTTGGAACGTTCGTTTCAGCCAAAGCATTATATGAAGTACTAAACCAATGAACATCAAAGCCGAACTCATGGAGTTTCCTGGCTTTGAGTAAGAAACAGTTTTAGAAAAGAGACGCGAATTTTGAATTTTAACACACTGATGCTATGTATATAGAAGAGAGAAGATAACTAATAAATTTAAAGCGTTTCTTTTTTTTCTATTTTTGAGCAAATTATTGTCGTCAGTTGTGTGGTAAAAGAAAGGAAGCGGAGTGAGCGGCAGTGGGGGAAGAAGGCGTTATGATTTATTAACCGTAGGCGTAAATGGGGGAAGGGTAGGAAAGGCGAAAAGCGATGGGAACTCAACCTAGTCGAAACCCCCTAACCACTAATATACCATTTTTTGACAAGGTAATTCTGTAATAATACTCAGACTCTCCTATATAATGGCTCATTTTCACATGCCTACACTAACAGAAACTTCATCTCTTTTCTGTATTCCTGTACTTTAAAGATTCAGTCAATGCGATTGTACGGTAAGGCATGTTTTAAACAGCCCCACGTCTAAATGATAGTTTTCCCGCGCTTTTCCTGTGATAAAATCACCTCTAATGTAACTTTAATCGGAAAATGGTACCACTTTCGGGTGAATCGAGCGTCTTACCTTATAAGGCCTGATGGTAGGCTGCGAGCAGGCCCGCTAGACGAGAAAGTGACTTGGCGCCTCTTCACCAGACTCCTTCCCGCCGGATCGCTTTGCTGTTTGCCGCTCGCGCGCGTGACTCGAAGGTGAGTCTGCTCGCAGGCTAGTCTGATGACAGCGGGACATAACAGTAATGGTATAACCAGTTCAGAACCAAAGCATCGTGAATGAAATAGGCTTGTGAAAAGTTCTGAGACCCCGTCCAAACTAGCGAGTTTTCGATGATGCGTTAAGCGTTTTCGCTGAACTCAGCGTTTTCGCTGAACTTTCGCTCCTAACTGCTCCCTTCAGCTCTAACGTTTTCTCAGCGTTTTCCTAAATCAACACTAAACTTTCGAAAATGCTAATATGCTAAATGAGAGAAAAGACCACAACTGTCATTCGTCATTTCTGTCATTTCGATAGCCTCCGATTTTATTCACCGCTGAGATACTTAGAATAGTACACCGCCAATAAGGTCAAATTCTTCGAACAAATAATAGAGGTAAGTAGGTTAAATCTGCATGCGAGCCACGTGGCCCGTCACCGATACCTAGCGCTAGCGCTATCTCCGGTTTCTGCGGTATGACGCGACTAGGCGTGTTTCTACTCACCCCTGGATGGGATGCTAGTCCATCGCAGGGTTACCCCCTGGCATCAACTCACCGGTACCATTTATACACCTGGGTGGAGAGAGTCAGAAGTGTCTTGCTCAAGAACACAACACAGTGTCCCTGGAGTCGAGCGCACTAGCCATGAGGCGTCGCGTGTGACAGAATTACAACTAGAAAATAATGTTTCGAAACCAGAAAGGCAAATTAGGATTAGGAATTTCAAAAGGTCAATTGTTACACAGGCTTAGCTTCTTTATTCCCCACATTTTGTTCATACTCTCTAATAATTTAATTATCCTCATTACAGTAATCACGCAATTTAATGGTTTCTTTTTAAAGTCCACTCAGCCAAATATGTAGTTAACCTTGTCACAGTCGTTTTAATGAAAATAATCTTCCGCTTTTTTGTTCATATGACATGGTGCGTATTGTGTTCGTTATGTACGTGTATGTCCATATATTAAACTGATTTTTTTCTTTACGAAAACCGAAACCAAACATGTGGGACGTTTTCTTCTTAGCTGACCACTCGGCTCGGAAAAATGCCAATAATGTCACCTGAAAAAAACAAAGGATTCAAGAAAATGCAAATAAATTTGACCATATTGGCGTCACGCTAAAAAAAGATCAAATCTTATTTTTAACAAGTACTTTTTATTATTGCAGGCATCTTTTGTCGAAAAAGATCATAAAAATATTTCAAGAAATGCACCAACTCAAATAGGTTCCTTTAGTTTTGGTTATGTTTTCCGGATGGAAACTAAAATGTTTATAAAAGACAATTATTTTTACAGGCTCTTTAGATATACTCGCAATGTGATATGTCTTGGGTCATTGGTCATAGCCAGCCAATAAATCGAATATTTCATAAAATATTCATTCGCCACAAGCTTGTCATTTCGAGTGACACCTTATCCCTAAGTGAACAAAGCGAGTTATGTCGTTGCATGCGTGTCCTCGATAACTGTTTACCGAGTGATATTTGGACTGGTTTACTCATTAGATTTCTAATGCTAGTGTCAAACGAAGTTTGCTCGTGTCATTGGCTGTTTGAGTGCGTTTTTTTGTGAAGCTCTTACAAGGTAAACTCAAGATTTCACAATGCCAATGGCTTTGACCGGTTCTTCGTCATCAGTAAAAGATAAAAGGGGTTACAAAAACCTTCAAGAACTGTTACTGTTACACAGACGCTATGAAGAAAAGGCCGTACGTATATTTAGAAAAGGATTATCCGACGCAAACAGAGGTGATCAGAAACACGCTACTAACAAGACACAGACCGGTAAACAGCTAGCGAATCCAGCGACAGGCAGTGGATTAACAGAAGAAACGCGAACACGGCGCAAGAAACCTTCATCAAATCTGCACCATGAGGACTTATCGAAACCGATTTATCTTAATGATCAGGAGTATTTGAAGCAGCTACTTCTGAAAAGTGAGGCTAATGGCAAAATCTTTGACGAGCACAATGTGACTCACTCCGAAGATCGTGCTCAACTTATATTACCGAAATTGGAAGGAATACCGCCAGAAAATAAAGAAATATTTTACACAACGCTTCCAAAAATGCCGCCGTTGCCAAAAATCAAGGACAGTAAATTTAGCTCGGTTAAACCGCACAGAAAGAAGGCACACGATCGGCAACTTTCTCGACGCGACGAGCCCAGCACGTTTGCAGCAGAAACTTGTTTAACCGTTCGACAGTTGCCTAGTGACCACTTTATGCTTCACGACTCGTCTTCAATATCAGCCGTTTCACAATTTCCACGTATCTCACCGCCGCGAGAAATAGACCTCTCTTCGGAGGCAATAACCACTGACGAAGGACATCTTTGGCTAGTGCCTTTTGTAAATATTGAAATTCCACCCTATCGTTTAGCAAAATGGAATGAACTTGAAAACGGAAGTTCTTCGACGGAGGGAGTTAGACACAAAGAAGCCGCGCAAAACGGTGTCAGTTCAGATAAAAGGGAAATCGAAGATTCGCAACCAAAATATAAAAGAAACGTACATTTCAGTGAATTTCTTCACGAAATTCATCTTTATTCTCCCATCTCAACACAGAGCATTAAGTCGGCGAAAGAAGATGGAAACGATATCAATAATTTATGACTGTTGTCGTGAAATATTTAAATTTAGGTAAAAATACGACAGTTATTTTGCAGTGTGTGCTGTCGAGAGAAATATTAATATAAATATCGCCCTAATTTCCTCATGAAGTATGTTTTTAGTGAGTAACAAACTTTTCAAGACCTTATTAATTTACGGCTCATTTCTTTTAGTTCTTAGAAGTCGCTGAATATCAGAATTTTATTCAATAAAATTAATTACCAGTTTACTCAGTTGAAGAAACAAACATGCTAATTGTCTTCTCTCATTCTATAGAACTATAATACTTTTTATGACTATACTTTAGGTAAATTATTCGCTTTGTGTAAGAAAGTTTTATTCCATATAATTACCCGCCGCCCTTACAAAACTGCATGTATTATGATGAAATGAATCTAATTTTATCGCGTGACTGTTTTTTGCAATAAATTAATAGGAATTGTTATTTACTGTCGTATGTTCCTTTGTACATGTGTTTCTAACACTCTCCCTTTGGTTGCCGTAGTCTTCATGATATTTTTAATTCAGAAGCTATGGAGGTAAATTTCTGGGATTGTGCAACAATGCAAAGTCTTTGATCTAAATTATAGTGTCTTCAGACACCAACAACAAAATTAATAATTCTCGAGCCAGTGGTTTCAAGCTTGGCTGAAGATTTTATACTGATCCGCGAGTGAGTATTATACCTTGATGGTTTGTGAGTTACCTACCATCCTAACAAATTTAATAAACTGACTTCGATGAGCTCATAGTTATACTTATAAAACGTTTCATGTATTATAGGTCACATAATATTTGACACTGAGTAAGTAACTACATGCAATGGAAGTCAGAATAATATATAAAGTTGCGCGATACGGGGAACTAAGTCCTTTCAAGAGCCATCAGTATATCGATTCTCTTAAGTGGTCACATCACAGTTTGTATATACATATGATGCACCAAAAGTCTCGCTCACACCAAGAAAGAGCCATTAGGTTCAATATACGTCGGTCACGATTGGCTCCCATCATTTGCAGGAGTTGAGCAGCCTCATGAGTATTTTATCACAGTTGCAAGTGTTACTGCAGCAACATGGTGAGGAGAAATAAGTTGATCATTTCTAAATTCTCCTTTCATTACGTCAATTTTAGAGGGCAAGGGTACATTAATCGTCTTCTGACAGTTGATACCTTACCATCATCCCTTGAGGAAGTTTGATGTCAATTTGTCGAACCGGTGTGGGAGGGGGTTGGGAAACTGTTTGCTCGGTCTGTTCTTGTTGCATTCTCTTGGGTTCTAGTCTAAGGGTCTTCAAACCGACAGTAACATCCATAGTTTCCTTGGCCACGTTTCGCATCAAATCGTTGTTTGTGTCTCCACCTTGTGGTAATGATTCCTTGTTTGACCGCACGCCCCAGCCATTAAAGAAACAACTTTTAGGCACTTCAATTTTGCTTTTACTTTCACGCACTGACTTGACTTTGTAGCCACTTGGCCGAGCGGAGAAAGTAACGCGATTAATTTTCATGTTTGTAAAGTATTCCTTAGTCGGTTTCTCCCTGTTTGCGTTCTCACCAAAATCTTTTGTATAGCACTGAATGCATTTGTGAGGATCATTGGCGCAGAACACCCCTGGCGCTGACTTAGAAAGACGTTCTTTACAACCACGGTTATCTCTTGAGTTTATCATATTATCTCTCTTCGATTGAAGCATTTCTTCGGCGGTGACTGAAGAACTTGGTACTCGATAAGCCTGTAATGGTGCACGGCCCGTTCGAATGGCTTTCTTCTCTTGTTTACGCTTCACAACCCGTGTTTTTACCTTTTCTCTGGACGTGCTTGGAGTCTTCGGTTGCAAAGACAGAAAATATTGTTTCTCTGGAGTTCTTCTAGCTCTGGCAAGTTGTTCCTCGTGTCTCGACTTCAATTCTTTAGTAGTCCGAAATAAAATTCTGTCGTCATGTCCATTTTGTCTTGTGCTTCCCTCCTGTGGCATCAGCGAAGTGTGCAAATATTTAAGCCTTCTTAATGCCTGCTCAATTGCCTGGTCTTCTGATGTCTTTTTGCCTGTAAACTTCGCATCCATTATCTTGCAATTAAACCGCGAATGAATCCTTCAATCCACAAATGTTTTTAAGTGCACAGTTACAGTTATTTCTGTTGTATTGATGTCCCACGCCACTGAGTGAGTTACCAAACAAACAATAATGCATTTGTTTGACAAAAGAAATTCTTTTCTTGTTGAAAGCCAATGTGATGCATCAAAATTAATAACTCCGGAATATTTATTAGCAGACGAATTACCGCAACTTAATTGTTTCACAAATAAGTCTAATAACTGACTGTTGCATTGCGTCCAAAGATATGCGTGCGGTTTAACTTGCGCGAGCGGAAACGTAGTTAAGTTTTGTTGGGTTTAGTATGGGCTAAATTGTCTATAGGTAACTTTTAATTGCAAACAGTTGCTGGTAAAACTAACTTGGCTAGTGACTAAGAGATAACATTTAAACACTAAACAATCCAATTGAAATCAGACTGTGTGAAGTGTTTATAAACTGTAGAAGGAAAATGCCATCAATCAGGGCCGTGTTGTGAGTGTTTTATTGTGATGTTGACTGACCTCTGTTGCGGTAAATTAACTTATCAACTATGTGTAAAATAGTTTAACTTTAAGTTGCGGAGCTGTGTCGTAACCTGTAAATTACTCACTTTCGTAATGTTGTAATGGCCGTCTCCATCAGCCTCAGTTCTAACCATCTATTCCCTTTGTCATTACTACCCGATTTGAAGTGCAGTTCTTCGATCTGGACGTAATTTTCAATGGACATAGCTCCTTTCATCCTTACTGTATTTGGTAACTGCACTATTTTTTCAAAAAAAAAAGAGAGCATTTTCTAAAGATAATAATACGTTGGTTTTGTATCGTTCCTGGAGAAATATAAATCCATACAGGGTGCTGGAAAGCCAAGAAACCCTCACACGCGAGGGTTACTAACAAGGATAAGTTACAAAGGTATGTGTGGCTGGCGTCAAAAGGTATGGCATTAGAACCGGGTTGCTGAAGTAGATTATAGAGTTTGAAAATTGTTACTATTGTGGTCTGAAGTGAATGAAATTCTTGCTCGGAATTGGGTTTGCTGCTTTGGATGAAATTAGTTTTTTCCCATTAAAATAGGGGGATTTGAAGCTTTTATTAAAAAGTTGACGCAATTCGACGCTTTCCTGGTTAGCTGAGGTCATGTATTAGAGACGTGTACTGATTCCTAGAGGTCGAAAATAGGGTACTTGCCTGACTCAAGTTGAATGTTTTCGCTTTGAGTTGTGATTGGT